>NW_026114191.1:1943032-1960905 GCF_018139145.2 Gymnogyps californianus | reverse complement strand
TGGTGTTGCCTTGTCTTTTGGATTTGTCACCCAACCAGGCCTGATCAAACACGGAGGTTTCAGCTGTTGCTGAACAGTGCTCGCACAGCGTCAAGGGCTCCTCTGTTCCTCACTCTGACCCACCAGCGAGTAGGCTGGGGGCGGGCAAGAAGCTGGGATGCGACACAGCTGGCACAGCTGACCCCGCCTGACCAAAGGACATTCCAGACCATAGGACGTCGTGCTCAGCAAGACAAGCTGGGGAAGAAGGAGCAAGGCGGGGGTCCCAGTGGAGAGGACAGACCCCGCAATGCCCCTCCAGCCTGCTGCTGGCCTCGCAGCAGCTCCACCTGAAGGGACCTCACCAACACCCACCCAGCCACCAGCCTGCTGCTGGCCTATCAGGTCTCAGAAGAAGGACCTCCCAAGAACTTCCAAGCCATTTGCATGCTGCTGGCCTAGCACCTGCAGGACAGAGTGACCTCCCAAGAACAGCCAGCCATGTGCCTGCTCCTACCCTATCAGCATCTCTGGCAGAAGTGACCTCACCAGCCCGCCCCAGCCGTCACCTCCCTGCTGGCCCCTTGCCGTCCCCCCAGCCTGCCTCTCCTCTGCCCCCCCAGCCCTCAGTCTCTCTGCTGCTCTGCTGGCAGGCACTGAGCACCTCATTGCCACCTGCTGCTGCTGGCCATCAGCTTCCTCCCACACCACGACCTCACACCACACCTCACCACACCCAGCCATGTCACCTTCCACCCCACTGCCCCCTCACCTGCCTCTGTCCTACCCCAGGCTCTAGGAATGCAGCAGCCAGAGCACACGCCTGTATCTGATTGAAAAATGGAAAAGTCAAAAGAAAAAAAGCTTGGGGAATCGGAAGTTCTAATTAAAATGACACCTCCCGTCCTAATCCACAAAGACCCTGCCCATGTTGCCTTTGTTCAGATGGGGAGGAATAAAAAGAAAAAAGAAAAAGAAGCCAAGTCTATTCTGCAGAACAGCTTCTATTCCCAGGTTTTGTAACCTGAGAAAGATGCAGATGCAGGGACCATCGCAACTAAAGCGTCTCCATCAGCAGTTGCATCTGAAATTGTATTTCCATCTGCAAAGGCACCTGCAATGGCATCTGGTCTGCAACGTGCCTGCACTGGAGAGCTGCAGCCAAGAGGACAGTTGCACACAGAGCATTCCAGATGCAGATACCTTTGCAGATGCCGTTGCAGATTCCAATACCATTGCAGGCACCATTTCAGCTGCACATACGACTGCTGATAAGCCTGCAGATGCCATCGGCAAAGCAAATCACACTGCTGGGGCAGGTACGACTGCAGTTGAAGAAGCCATGGCAGATACCAGGGCAGATATGGAACCCATCGCAGATATCAATAACATCGCACGTACCTATGCAGAGACCAATGCCTTTACAGATGCCATCACCAATACCATTACAGTGCAGAGGCACTGATACCATTACAGACAGTCATGTAAAACAAAGCTAAAGTAGGAGGAAAGAAACACAAAGAAATAAAAAAAAGCTGAAAATGGCATTAAAACTTTGTCTTTGCAGTAGATCTTTCCTCATTTCTTCTCTGTCTCATTTTTATTGACATTTTCTAAACATTTCTATCAGAATCAGGCCTGCAGCCTAAAAAAAGACATTTCTATGTCTCGCAGAGATCTCAATGTGCTGAAAACCGTCACCTCCCAGGAGCATCCATGCCACTCCTCACTCTTTGCCCAGAGACAGTCACCCACTACGGTGGCAGGCTCTCTCAGCTGATGCTGGGAAGCAGAGTGACCAACTTCGGTGAAACACCCTGGGTTTGGGTGGCCACATTTGCACTCCTCTCAACACATCTCTGTTAGAGTGTCTCCTTAAAGGGGTCTCTAGACCATCTATGAACACTCCCTTTTCATTCCCTCCAGGGAGATGAAGAGTGACTCCTTTTGAGGTGAAGAAAGGCAGGAGACTGGTCTCCCCCACATCACACACCTCAGTGCAGGTGAGACATTTGTCTATGTCAAACCAAGTTGTCTCGAGTTCCCTTTCTAGTCAAGGGAGAGAAAGAAGTTGTCTCAAGGGAGGTGTCTGGAGATCCTTTTCCTGGTGACCAGCGAATGCTCCAGAAGGGCTCCCAGAGGTCCTGGGTCCCGTTTCTGAGCAGCAGATGGGTACTTCAGCTACCCCAGGGCACCTGAGACAGCAAGAGCTGACAGAGGTGGGCCAAGGAATTAATGAAATGAATTTGCTCCATCCCCCTGCCAGGGACTCAGAGGTGGCTGACCAGCCTGCAGTTCCCTGCATGCTCCTTCTTGCCCGAATTGAAAATGGGGGCAATGTTGGTCTTTTTCCCATCTCCAGAGAACTCCTTGTTTGCCCTGGCATTTCAAAGATGATCAAGAGCAGCCTTGCAATGACACCAGCCAAGCTCCCCCAGCACCCTTGGGCACATGCCCTCTGCTCCCATGGACCTGGGTGTGCCCAACTGGCTTCAGTGCCCCCCGAGACACAGCTGCTGCTGCCATGGGTGCAGCCTTGCTAGCACAGATGTTGATAGGAGGCTCGAGGACCAGGGAGGCCTGGGGGCACACCTTCCCAGCAGAAAACGATGGGAAACCAAGGAGTTCCCCAGCCTTTTCCAGCTCTTGTCACTCCATGCCCTGCCCCATTGAGCCATGAGACTGTCTTCTCCACAGCTGACTCCTTGTGCTGCCAGTGAACTTACAGAAGGCCTTCTGGGTGCTAGCCCTCTTCCTTGCTAGTTGGAGCCCCAGCTGAGCTTTGGCTTTCCTGCCTCCAACCCTCTACCCCAAGGCCACGTTTCCATCTGCCTCCTGGACAACCTGTTCCCTCTTCCAACCTTGTGCAATGCCTTCTGGTGTTTGAACTCTTCAGCCAGAAGATCCCCGTTCATCCCCACCAGCCTCCAGCTAGGCCCTGCTCGACTCCCACAACATCACACTGATGTGTTTCTGATGGGTTTTGATGTTGTTGCCCCTGAAGATGCAAGAGGGCTCCGTGGAGCTTGGGTCTCCAGGATCCTGCCAAGCAGATGCTGAACCAGCTGAAATTTGCTCTCCTGTAGCCCAAGGCTGTGAGTCTGCTGTTGGTCTTTTTTCTCTGCCATGGTCCCTGCAGCCATGGCTGCCCTCAGCACTGGCATCCTCCTCCAGTTTGGCATTGTTTGTGAGTCAGAGTGCAGCCCTAGTCAGTCATGGACTGCCTGTGTGAAAAAAGGGAGGGCTGAGGCAGGTGGAAGGGACGTGTCTGGGTGCTGGCTCTGAGGACTCCTCTGTTACAGCCACCCAACCTGCTGTGGCAGGCAGGAGGGCAGGCCACGCTCATGGACACCCTGCTCAGCCCTGTCTCCTCTGGAGCAGACCTGACACCAAGCAGCATGTCACCTCAGAACCACCCCTGGGCCTTCAACTTGGAGGGGTTCACCTGGAAGGAGAGCCAGGAGGGAGCTAAGAGCAGGCTGTGTGGGGGCTGATCGGGTGCCTGGAGGCCAGGACAAGGAAGGAACCAAGGGATTTAAAAGTGCTGCGAGGATCAATTCCAGTGAAGGAGGGTCAAGACCCCCTGTCAGCTCTAAGAGGAGCCTCGAGGAGCAAGAGTGGAAAGACACCCAAAGAGGGGTTGTCTAAAGCAAGGGCAGACAAATTCCCAGTGAAGAGTCCATGGGACATGGGAATGCACCACAAGGAGAAACTCCTTGCTGTCCACAAACAGCAGGCATGTATTGAAGAGTCACCGGTGGCGTTCAGCTGCCCTGATGCCCAAACCAACAAGGAGGAGCTTCAGGGTGCAGACCATGGCCTTTGAGGTGGTTAAAGCTGGATGCAATGAGCTTCAGGGGGAATGTAGAGCTGTCTGAGGCAGTGCCTCCAAGGCTCGCCTTACAGTCAAATGAGTGGAGGAGATGTTCACCTGACTTGCCTTGGCTGCTCACATACAACACAGGAAGATTCTTGCCCCATAAACACCTGATCTCTCCTATGCTGCTCAGATATGGGACCAGAGATCATAGGATGACATGGTTATTCAGGTTGGAGTAGACCTTTGGAGGTCTGCACTCCAACCTTCTACTCAATGCAGCGTATAGAGTCAGATGTGGTTTCTCAGCGCTTGATCCATTTGGGTCCTGAAAACCTCCGAGGACGGAGGACTGCACAGCCTCTCAGGGTGAGCAGTCCTTGTTCAAATTCTTGGCTGGCCTCATGGTGGAAAAAGGGAGGCCCCCTTGCTGTGAGGTGTCCCTCAGCCTTCCCTTCTCCACGCAACAAACCCAGCTTCATCAGCCCTTCCTCACAGAGAAAGTGACCCAGCCCCTGACCATCTCAGGGCCCTTCCCAAAATCTGCTCCACCTTGCCAACCCTTTCCAGTACTGGGGTTCCCCAAACTGGACACACTCTTCTGGATGTGCTCTAACAAGTGCTCCATTGAGCGGCAGAGTCCCTTCCCTCCACCTCCTGCCCGTGCTCCCGCTCATACAGCCCAGGGCCCTGCTGTCCTCCCTTGCTGCCAGGGCACACGGCTGCCTCCTCTCCAGCTCCCTGCCCACCAAGGCCTTTGCCACAGGGCTGCTCCCAGCCGGGCAGCCCCCAGCCTGGGCCATTGCCAGGGGGAGCCCCTGCGCGGGCAGAAAATCTGTCCTTGTGGGATCTACTGAGTTCCTGCCAATCCGTGCTCTCCTCCTCCTTGAGCCCGCTCTCTGAGCACAGAGGCCAGGGAGACCTTTTTCATAAAGACTCAGAGAAAGAAGGCATTGAGCGCCTCAGCCTCCTCTGGGTCTGCTGTTTGAACCCTCCCCTCATCACTCGGCAGCATGTTCCTTCTTCAGCCTTTTACTGCACACACAGTGACCAAATTCATTTGGCTCTTGATGTTGCCTGCAGCCCCCATCAGCTCCAGCTGAGCTTTGGCTTTGCTAAACACATACCCACATGCTCAGGTCATAGTTCTAAATTCCTCCTTCCTAGCCCGTCCTTGCTTCCACCTCCTGATTGTAGTGGTGGAGCTCCCATCTGTGGCTTGTCCCTGAGCCAGTGCAGCCCCATTGCCCAACACATGCCCTCACGGCTCTCTGCATCAGACACTGCAAGGGAAAGGGTGTGTTTGGGGTGGGGAAACATCCCCCACCACAAGTCCCCATGGCAGCCCTCAGTGTCCATCCCCACCAGCCCTCCTTCTTTTGCAGCCCGCCAATGCCCAGCCCCAGCCAAGCCCCAGCCGTGTCTGACACAGGGGCTCACAGACAGCCCTGCTCTGGGGTCCGCCAAGGCCTGGGCAAGAAGAGAGGCTGGGGCAGGGCTGGCTCTTCCTTTGACACAGGTACCGAGACCAGCAGGAGGAAGGAGATGGCCACAGCGCAAAAACACTGATCAGTTGAGGTGAGCGGCCAGTGCCGGAAATGGCCAATGGGAGAGGCTGGGGGGTGACAAATGCCCTGGGGCACCTTCCCGCTCTGTCCGTACCACCAAGGGCACCAACTGAGCTCCTTTCTCCTGTCCCTGCGTGTCTCAGCTCCCTTCCAGGAGACCTGGGTCTGTACCTCACACCCACTGGAGCATGTCCTCACCCTGCATGACCAAACATCTAAGCTAACCTTGGTGTTGTACGCTCCCAGGCACTTTCCAGCTCAGCCCAGCCCCTCCCCAGCTCTTCCCATCTCCCCTGCCCGCTCCCCAGCCCAGCTCTGCAGAGCAGCCCAGCCTGGAGTAGCCCCACAGCAGTACCTGCTGCAGGGTGCTGCAGAGCTCTGGGCACTCCCCCCACAGCCCCAGCCCCTCTGAAGGGCACAGCAGCTCCTGGGGGGCAGGGAGGGCTCTCAGCCTCCCCACATGCCCCAGGGCTAGAGGCTCACCGTTGCATGAGGAGATGGAGGTCAGTGAAACTGCAGGACTCCCGGTCCTGGGTCCAGGAGATCCCCATCACAGACTGACTGCCCCCTCCATCTCAGCCCCTCTCCACAGGCCAGCACAAGAGTCCTGGCCAGCGGACAGAGCAGCCTGCCCTGAGCAGGCGCCTGCAGAAAGAGGTTTCTCTTTCTCATGGATTCCTCCCTGCAGGCACAGAAATGCTGCCTTGCTCTTCTCCAGAGTCATCCCTCCTTCCCAGAGACTCTTTCCCCACAGAAGCGTGTCCATGCTGGCCTGGCCGGCCGCTCCTGCTTCCCTCCCCATGCTCCCTGCAGGGCCCCAGGCTGGCGGTGCACTCTGCAGGGCGAGGGGGCTGTGGTGCCCTTTGGCCACGGGGTGAGCCTGCACTGGCCATGCTGCTCAGGGTACCGAGCAGAGCCAGCTGGATGGGGATCGCTGCTGCTGAGCCCCTTTTCCATCTTCCCTTGATGGCTCAACAGCCAAAGATGGGGCTGGGCAGGAGCAAGGGGAGTCTGCTATGGCACAAAAGGCAAGGGAGGCCTGCACTAGATCCAGGCCATGGGCTTGGACCACTCTCCAGTCTCACGTCCCTTTGCCTTCTGGCTCCTCACAGCCTCTCCTGGCATTGCAGGGCCCTTGTTAGCCCATGGTCTCCTCAGGTTCACCTTTGCCTCTGGGACACTCCTCCTTGGATCGTCACTCAGTGTATGAGGCACCACTCACTGCCCCCCCAGGCTTACATGCTGTGCCTGGAGATCGCCTGAGCTCTCCTGGCTGCTCCCATTTCCTCTCCAGGATGGCATCTGCCATCAGCCCCACTGCAGGTGGGACAGCACCAGGGAGATAAATCAAAGAATTGTTGTCTGCTTGGACACATGCCACCAAGAAGGGAACTAATGGTCCAGCCCTCAGTCCCTGACAGATCCCCCTGGGACTCTGAGATCGTCTCCCTGAGGCTATCGAGAACCCCAGAAGAGCAGAAGTCCTTTTGAGGGAGAGGCTCCTTGGGTATAGTCCTGACACCACCTTTGGAAGAGGCATCCGGCCTTCTGGCCCTGCCCTGAGGAGCCCTTTTGGTGACGGTGGTCCTAGCAGGGAGGCCAGCTCTGACACGGTGGTTCACGTGGCCTGCTCCTGCCCGCAGCCACAGGGATGCCACCGTAGAGACAACAGGACTGTCTCAAGTTGAAGGAGACCTTTGGGCTTACATAAACCTAAGGTCACAGCAGGACAGTGTGAGGAGAGCCCAGCACTGAAAAGACCACGTCCTGATGTGGTCCATGGCCATGGCTCCAGAGAAGCAGCAGCCCTGACTCAAGGGCAGGAGAGAGGGAGTGCCCGACAAGGCAGCAAGGGGCGGCTCTGAGGGCCACAGACTTTTGGTGATTTAACTCCTTCTGCATGCTGGGGCTGGTCCCCCAGCTCCAGAGAAGATTTGAAGGGATGGGAGCTCAAACCAAGGATTTTCTGTTGGCTTCTTCATTTATGCAAGGAGACTGCTTCCTTAGGTACATTAGGATACTTCCTCAGAAATAAACATGTTGAACGTCAAGAATTGGGAGGCATACTCCTATTTATTTGCAATTAATATTATCACAGGTATAAAAACCAGATATAAAATAAAGAAAAGAACAAAAGATAGTCCTGACTTTTCTTGAGATACCCTGGGAGTCACATAAAGATGATGGATTCCTTAATGACAAAGAAATAGTCTGTGTTCAAAGAGTTTCTTCAGAGCATCCTTGAGCTCCTGGTTCCTCATGCTGTAGATGAGGGGGTTCACTGCTGGAGGCACCACCGAATACAGAACAGCCACCACCAGATCCAGGGATGGGGAGGAGATGGAGGGGGGCTTCACGTAGGCAAACATGCCAGTGCTGACAACAAGGGACACCACAGCCAGGTGAGGGAGGCATGTGGAAAAGGCTTTGTGCCGTCCCTGCTCAGAGGGGATCTTCAGCACGGCCCTGAAGCTCTGCACATAGGACAGCACAATGAAAACAAAACATCCAAAGAATAAACAGGCACTAACCACAAGAAGGCAAATTTCCTTGAGATAGGCATTTGAGCAGGTGAGCTTGAGGATCTAGGGGATTTCACAGAAGAACTGGTCCAGGGCATTGCCTTGGCAGAGCGGTAGTGAAAAAGGATTGGCAGTGTGCAGCACAGAATTGAGAAACCCAGTGCCCCAGGCAGCTGTTGCCATGTGGACACAAGCTCTGCTGCCCAGGAGGGTCCCGTAGTGCAGGGCTTTGCAGATGGCAATGTAGCGGTCACAGGCCATGACAGTGAGAAGAAAATACTCTGCTGACATCAAAAAAGAAAAAAAAAAAAAAGCTGGGCAGCACATCCCAAGTAGGAGATGGCCCTGGTGTCCCAGAGGGAATTGGCCATGGCTTTGGGGAGAGTGGTGGAGATGGAGCCCAGGTCGAGGAGGGAGAGGTTGAGGAGGAAATAGTACATGGGAGTGTGGAGGTGGTGGTCGCAGGCTACGGCGGTGATGATGAGGCCGTTGCCCAGGAGGGCAGCCAGGTAGATGCCCAGCAAGAGCCAGAAGTGCAAGAGCTGCAGCTCCCGTGTGTCTGCGAATGCCAGGAGGAGGAACTCAGTAATAGAGTTGTTGGACATCTTCTTTTCCTGGGCTTGGGGCACTGTGCAAGGAGGAGAAGACAGTGACAAGTTAGAAATGACTTATCTGAAGAAAAGCCCATGCCATTTCTCACAGAAATCCCCCACCCTGAGCTGAATGAGAAATAAGCCAGCTCATTCCCCAACCCTAGCAACTGAATGACATGGTGCCTCACACTTTCCAATACAGCTTGGGCACCTAGTTTCCAGGAGCAACCCTCTGGGGTAGGACCCTCAGAGTCGGAGTCGGAAGAGAAGCTAACCCGCACCCTCACCCTAACACCAGGAGCAAGAGGATGACTGAGAGGTGGGGAAACAAGGAAGAATCCCTCTATGGTCTGAAAAAACGAAGCAAGGAGAGGAAGGAAGATGGGCATGCAGAGAAGCCTTCTCCTTCCCCAACTGTGCTCTCCGCCTCCCAGACAGCAACAAAGTAGGGCACTCGTTTCTAGCCTGTTTGTTGTAGATCGATTGGAGGACACAGGCATTTCTCCTAGACTGGAGGTGCAGCTGCCAAGGAGTTGCGTCATTCCCTGGACCTGTGGCCTTGGGGATGAGGCTGTGCTGGGTGGGAGAGGAGATCAGGGACTTGCTCTGGGGGAGGCACTGCAGGGGATGGCAGGGAATTGTGCGAATCCCCCCTCCCACAGTCTTTCTGGGAGCAGCTGCCTGTCCCTGCCTGCCCATGTCTCTGCTGCCTGGAGCTGTCCCTGCCGGGAGCTGTTTCCCTGTCCCCAGGTCTCCTCCCTCTCAGTGCTCACAGAGCCCATCCCACCCGCTCTGTGCTCAGCTCTGCCCTGCAGACCCCTCCTGGCAGCAGGACACTGCCCAGGGACATCTCTGTGTGTGCAGAGGCAAAAGAGCAGCTCAGATAAGTCCTAATGAGAACAGGGGTCTCCGTGCCTTCTCCAGAAGAGAGAAAGAAATCCCCAACCCCCACTGATGGCATCCCCCAAGAGGAGAAAAGTCAATGCACAAACGGCTTCCCTTTCAGGAAAATGCTGCCTTGATGTCCTTCTTCCAAAGGACTCTCTGCCAATGTTGTGGGGGTGATCTGGAGCTGTGAGCAGCCCTGACCCATGCAACACCTTCTTGGCTCTTGGTGGGAGTCACCCCTTCCACCCACAGCTTCTCCCCACAGCGCTGTGGGGAGCTCCCCGGGCAGGCTGAGTGCTGACCCTGGCGGGCGGCAGAGTCCCTGCCCCAGCACACAGCCCCCTGGGGTGCAGGGACCCTGCTTGGAAGGACAGCCCTGGGCACCCCTGGCTGCACACCCGGCTTCACAATCTGCAGCTCTCCCCGAGAAAAGCAAGCTGTCATGCCCTCTCCCTCTGATGGTGCAGCAGGGAAGCCCTGCTCTGGAACTCCTCCTTCTTCCTCCACACCAGCCATGGGCTCTGCCAGCTTTAGGAGATCCCTCCAGGAACTCCTGTGCATTGCCCTGCACCCAGTCACTTCCTGTGTCAAGGGCTGTGAAGATTTCTCCTCCACTGAGCTCTCAGCATCCTCCCATCACACACTGCCTTTAACCTGCCTCTGCCTCACTCGACTCCCCTCGGTGCCTGCAGGCAGTGCCCTCAGCCCTGCTGCGCTTTGCAGAGGAGCTGCTCCTGGGCAGAGCTGTCTCTCGGCAGCGCTGCCCGCTTGCCATGAGCTCCCTCCATCCCAGGAGCCCAGCCCAGCTCAGCAGCAGAGAACCAGCCCAAGGCAGCACTTTCTCTGCCCCCTCGGGGCTCCCTCGAGGTGTCCCTGCAGCTCCAGGGGAACCTGCTGTGAAACACGCTGAAGGAATCCCTGATGTTCCCTCCCTCAGCTGGGGAGAGACACTTCTTCCCAGCAGTGGCATTTCACATCGCAGAAAAATAATGAGGCTTAAGAATGATATTTTCTTGTGCCGTCATTAGGCAGGACACACCGACAGGGACAGGGAGTAATCTCTTGTGTCCCTCCTGCTGAGGGAAGGGATTCAGCTGAGTCAATCGAGGCACCTCATGCTGGGTCTGTAGTCCTGGGGCTAGAAGGGACCTTAGCTCCCTCCCACGTCTGCCACAAACCCACAGGAGGTGGGATTGCTCTTGCCTTACTTTGGCTGCACCCAAAATGGGCACCTGCATGGGAGCTCCTTGTCTCAGCTCCCATGGTAATTCCTGGAGATGGAGGCCAGCACTGAGGTGGTCAGATGCAAACACCTGGTGACATTTGAGCTGCCAGAGCTGGTCCAAGAGCCATGGAGGTAACTCCACGTTCTAATGGATCGGCTCTGAGAGACAGGGTGGTATGTGGAGCTGCATTTCTGAGCATGGGGAGGGTTTCCTTTGGACAACTGAGATGACAGCAGATGCACAGATTGAGAACAACAGACTCTTTCTCTCTTTGTTATTTTCTGGGCAGCCTACACAGGGATTCAGCTGATCAAATGGACTCATGTACCACAGGGAGAGCAAAGTCTCTCTCTTTCTGATCTCCATCAGCTGTGCTGCCTACATCTATCCTGACTATAATGACAGCTGTCTGGTTTCACCCCCACATTGCCTAACAGAATTCAGGACGGTTACTCAATTTAATGGCCAAAGAGAGGCTGGTAGGGTTATGCGAGGTGCCGAGGCTCTCACACACAGCTACATGCAGCTGGCAGGGACAGTACTGGTCCTTTACGGGAAAGCCGCCCCCCTTCAAAATGTGTGTGTATCAGACACCCCAGACAGCACTGCAGACAGATTTGGTGCCGTTGTGCAAGCCACTGCTTGCCACCCCTGCCCTGCAGCAAGGTCTGTCCCTTCTCTCTCTGGCAGATGTAGGACAGGGCAGGAATAGGAAGCACATCCCACTGGGGTCTCCACTCGTGTGCCTACACTCTCAAGCTGCTGGTTTTTCTCTCCACCAACCTTTCCTCACCCCCTTGATGCTACAGGCAAGGAACAGAGCAGCAATGTTCACAGTGGGCCTGTCAGCAGCACCTTGTTGTTCCTGGAGAGCAGCTTCAGCTCTGCCAAACGCCCTCAGGGACACCATAGACACCACTGGCAGCAGTCAGTGCTCCTCACAGAGGGTCTCGTGGTCGTAGAACCTAAAGCCCTGTTGCTGATACCAGCTGCGCAACCAATTGTTGACCCACAGGATCTGTCCAGTCCTCAAGCCCCTTCCCCTCACCAGCAGCATTGAGGAGAACACCACCCATGCCACCATGCCCTTGACCATCACTCCCACAGCCATGCAGTCACCCTCAATACTTTCCAGGTTTGGCTGTATCATTGGTGCCTACATGGAGGAGCAGCACGGGGTAATAGTCCAAGGTTTGGAAAAAACTCAGCAGCCTCTCAACACTGCACCTTTTGATCAAGGACAGTGGACAGTGTTCGTTAGAAGATGCTCGAGGTTGGTGGCAGCTTGTTGGAGTCAAGAAATCCTGTAGCTGTCCTTACCCGGCAGCAAAAGCACCCTCATCTTCCTCAGAGGGTTTCCAGGAGTCCACCAAAGACCTTAGTCATTTTCAGGACACTCTTGGACAAAAGCCCTGAGGAATGGGAATTCATTGCTCATCCCAATGTGAGCAGGAGGTTGGTCTAAAGACCTCCCAAGGTCCCTTCCAACCTGAATAGCTCGGTGATTCTGTTGTCTCTGAGGAGAGCTACCGCGGTTCTTGCAGTCATGAATTCCCTCTCTGCATGGCGGTTAGCACCGAGCATGGCACCCCAAGCCAGCCTCTCCTGGTGGTGTGATGTTGCCTCTTAGGCCTGAAACTTTCTAGGTTCAAAGTTCAATTGGGAGTGCATCATGTTCAGATTGGACCCTCCTCGCAGCCTGCAACACCTGGGCATGACATCATGATAACTAGTGAGAGCGACACATGCAGAAAGCCAAGTGGGGGTGGCTGTGAAAGCCCTTGATGTGTTTCAGTAAGGAGGATGGCCAAGCCCTGACCCCAGTGCCCTGGGAATGGACATCCTTTCCTTCATGGGTGTCTCAGGGCTCTTACTGGGGGCAGAGAGATGGGGGGGTTTGCGATGCCAAGCACAGGTCAGTGGTGGGACACCTCCCAGGCTCTGTCAGGGGTGAGGAGGCAACAAAACACTGGGGCTGTAAGGAACTGGCGTCCTCACGTGGGCCTCAGCCCAAGAGACAGCAGCCTTAGCCAAGAGAACAAGGACCTCAGTTCTACGTCCCAGCCCTACCAAAGCCCTTGGCTTTCCCCACCACAGGCTCTCCTACACTGTCCTATGTCTGTGCCTCTTTCTCTGCAGATTTTAACCACCACTCCTGCTTCCCCAACTCACTCTGACCCCATGATACCCAAGGTTTACTGATAACTCTCTGTCCTCGCTGGCCTTCAAACACAAAGCTGTAGTTTTCTGAGGATTTGCCAATGTCTCTGAGTTCCTGTCACGGAGGAGTGATTTAGATCACTTAAAGAATCACCATCAAAGGGATTAGCAAAAGGGATTTTAATGTGAATTTGTAAAAGTGCGACTTAACAAGGTTCGATGGCAAGGTTCACTCTATTACTTACTCCATGGAAGAAACATACAAAGGAAAATCAAGTTAGAATCGATTTAGAATGGTTTACACAGAGATCGGAGACGCAAAAAGGTAAGGGAGACCCTCCCTTTGAGTCACGAGGTTCAGAATGGACCCCCTTGCTTTCTAAACTCCTTCTCAGAGAGGAGTCTAGGTGCGGCTGGATCCAGACTTAGTCCCAGACTTGGTCAACGGTTTATGTCTAATGGAACTAGACCCAAGGATTTCATTAGCATTAATTCAGCATGCTGTCAGTCACTTACTGAGGATCTGTTGTGAATAAGGGGTCTCTCTGCCTTGGGTAAGGAAGGATCTCTTAGTCTCTGGTAAGGAATCTCAAACCTTGAGAGGCGTCCCTGCTCAAGGGGAGAGTCGCCTGGCGTGCAGTCCAGTTCCAATTCAGGGAGAACTCAAATGGGCTCATGCAAGGATCTGTCATTGGTAAAAGGTCTCTCTGCCTCAAGGAGCAACCTTGAGAGGCGTCCCAGCTCAAGGGGAGATCACCACCATGAAGCCACACTGCCTAGCAGGGAGAGCTCAAAGAAGGCTCCCTTAGGCTGTCATATTTATGGGATAAAGTTGTTGGCTCGTAGTGAAATTGCATACAATGGGAGAGGTATGCACGAGACTCCTTATACCCACAACTTCCTTTGTTCCTTGATGCATGAGTCTTGAAAAACCACCTGCTATTCATGTGTTAATCACATAATCAGTATTCCAAGCTCATATGCATCGATGCTCACTGTGTCACTCTGCTCCTTCGTGGGTTTCCTAGAGGAGTTCTTGGCCCGCCTGCGGCTCAGGCCTTTACCTCCTTTGGAGCCTGTACCAAACTACTGCGAGTTTGGTTAAGGGGTCGAGTGCATCCGTCACAGTTCCCCACAACCCATCCAGCTTCTTTGAAAGCCCTGCTAATTCTCCTCTAACACCCAAGGTGTCCTAGCCCCACACTTCCTTGAATCCTCCATGCACCGCTCCCCCCCTGCACTACCACATGTCTCACAAACCTTCCCTTTTCCCAACAGTGATGGACCTAACCGCAGGAGGTCTGTGCATCCTTCACACTATGGATGTTTCCTGAGGTCCATGCAAGTGTGGGGAGTGAAGGAGGAAAAGGGCAGGTCAGCTCATGGGGCATGAGTGGGCACGGCCACCCTCAGCAGCGGACATTCCCCATCTCCTAGGCTGAGGCATGTACACAGCATAGAAATGTCTCTTTCATCCTGACTTGCAGAAGAGGGGTCTTCCTTCCTGACATCTTCCCAGGACAAACCTCCTCCTCTTCCCCACCCACAGACATCAACTGCTTTCCAGTTCCATTGCTGGGCTCAGACATGGGTTAAGGACTTGCTAAAGCCATCAGCCATCTCCTTGTTTCTCACTGACATCCCTCAGCCCTCTCTCTGGACCTACACACGGCCAATCAGTGCTGCTTACAGCCACTCGCTCTTCAGAAGAGGCCTTGAGCTTCCTGGATCTTCCTGGTGCTTATTAACTATCTTCCTGGCTCCCTCCAGAGCTCATGGCAAACTTTTTTGTCCTTAACAGGGCCTTTAGGACCATCTGTAACCATGTGTTAGGTTTACAGTTGGACTCGATGATCTTGAAGCTCTTTTTCAACCTAAATGATTCGATGATCCTATGATAGTATGATCTTTTATGAGATCATTGTCTTTTTCTGATCTTCTGTGCAGAAGAGCAGTCAGAGAAAAGCCTCAAATACACCAGAAGGGATGCAAGTGCAGTGCCAGGAAGAACGAGGTGAGCAACACCCAAGGCTGTGGCTTCCTGGCAAGGAGTCTGCCGTGAGAAGGGGATGCAGCCTCTGCCATCTGGGGACACAAAAGGGGACTTTTGCAAGACCACTCTTCATCTGAACCACCCTGGATATGTCATTGAGATTGGGTATCATGACGTATACGGCAAATACTGATTCAATTGGCACTGCCAATGTTGCTCCACAGAACAAGCTGCTATCTTCCAGACATTTATGTTTAGGCAGATTAATGTGGAGTTCTTTGTAGAGAATTATACTCTTGGGAAATTACAAAAACACCTGAAGAATTGTTGAGAGATGATTTGACAGAAGCCCCAGCACATTTGATTCTCAAGAAACGGGACACCAGAGTCCAAGGGAAGAATGGTTTGGGCACTTCCCTTGGATTTGGGAAACTGAAGCATGCTCCCCTTTGCCTGACAGCCTGCCCTCCTCAGCGAGCTGTGTGAGAAAACTCTCCCAATGAGGTCTGAACTCACAGTCATGTCAGGTAATTTATGTCTAATTGCAGCCAATGATGTCTAATTCCAGCCAGTCAAGAGAGGTGATTATCCCGCTAAAATTCAGCATTGGTGCGGCCTCACCTTGAATACTGTGTGCCGTTCTGGGCAACACAATTTAAGAAGGATGTGAAGGTCCTTCAGTGCGTCCAGAGGAGGGCAACAAAGCTGGTGAAAGGGCTGGAAGGAATGTCCTCTGAGGAGCAGCTGAGGACTTTGGGCTTGTCTAGTTTGGAGAAAAGGAGGCTGAGGGGCGACCTCATTGCTCTCTGCAGCTTCCTGAGGAGGGGACGTGGAGAGGGAGGTGCTGATCTCTTCTCCCTGGGATCCAGGGACAGGATGCCTGGGAATGGTTCAAAGCTGCACCAGGAGAGGTTCAGCTGGACATGAGGAAGCGTTTCTTTCCCGAGAGGTGGTCAAACCTGGAAGAGGCTTCCTCGAGAGGTGGTCGATGCCCCAAGCCTGGCAGTGTTTAAGAGGCATTTGGACAATGCCCTTAACAACATGCTTGAACTTGTGGTCAGCCCTGAAGTGGTCAGGCAGTTGGACTAGATGATCGTTGTAGGTCCCTTCCAACTGAAATAGCTCTATTCTATTCTATTCTATTCTATTCTTTCTTTCTTTCTTTCTATTCTTTTCATCCAATGTTGTCCTGCCAGCTCAGGATTTGAGCTTCCATTTGAACCCATAACATTTCAATTCACACTACCTCCATCTTCCTTCTGACACTGGCTGTTGTGTGACATGACTGTCCTGGTGCTCCAGGCAGGATGGGCAAATGTTTGATGCCTGAACTGGAACTTCTCCCCTTGCTGGAAATGCAATGCAGCAGGCTCCAGCCAAGAGGCCCAACAAAGAAAACTTCCCATAGGGCCAACTAAGTGAAAATATCCCACAGGCTGTGGGACTTCTCCTCAGTGACAGAGAATTTGTGAGTCCAGATGATACAGCTTCACCTGTTTTTTCCTCTCTCTTTGTAACTTGTCTCTCAGCATTTATGAATTTAAGCTGCTTTGCCACTTTGAAACTGTGTCTCTCTGAAAAACTAGCCCGCATGTTTTGGTTTTTTTTTAAACCCAAATGAATATGCAGAATTGAAGTTGGTTTCCATATGTGGGACAGCTTTGCACAAACATGTGCTCCAAGAGGGGAAATATCTCAGCCTGCCATGGGAAATGGGTGAAGCTGTGGGGGATAAATGTGTTTCCTGAGACAATATTTGATATGCATACAATACTAAAAGGTGGTGAAGGTGAATGGGCATGAAAGCAACAGGAAAACTGCCCATCCAATGGAGCTCTGCAGAAGGAAGATGGAGCTGGACACAGCATGAGGTGATAGAAGTGGGATCAGCATGTAGAGAAGACTTTTCTAAGGAAGGCTGTGCAAGGGAGTACCCTGACTTCACCCAGCTAAAAAAATAGAGACTGGGCAGTGTGCTGAAGTGATGGGGAGAAGTGTCCTGGTAAAAGAGTGTGAATGAGAGAAGGTGGGAGAGATTTGGGCTGCAGAGGTTTGAGGCAGTCCTTTCAAGGTCTGAGCAGGCTGAGCTTGGAGCCAAGCAAAATGAACAAGTTCTCAAGGATGTTTTGGAATTAGTGGTACTATCACTAGTACCAGTAACAGGACAGTGCTGTAAGGGAACTCTTTCTTCTTCTTGATGTCCATCAAGACTACAGCTCTTTAATTTCCTTCTCCAACAGCCATTCTGTATTGACAAGATTGCTCTAAGTTCTCAGTAGCTAGCCTCTGGCATGAAGTTCTTCGAACAGTGTTTTACCTCTCCCTGCTACCTCCTTGTTATCATTTAAAGCTTACACCTCTTAGACAGATTGGCCCCTAATCATGCCCTGCTCCATCTCTTTTCTCCCTCTTTTCATCAGGAGGAGGAGGAGGTGGAGTAGGGCAGTTGTTTCATTTTTAGCCAAAGAAGACCAAGGCACAGATCCCAGGTTAGTGCAAAGGAACAGAGAAAGGCAAAATGTTCATGTGGTATACAGATACACCAGCATTACCTGCATTTCCAGGCTCTGAAGTCCCTAACTCTGCAGCAGGGAGCCTGGGAAGGTCTCAGCTCCCTTCATCTGCCCTGCATTTCCGCATGTAAAATGAAACTACCTAGTCAAAAAGTATTTTTGATTCTCTTCGAAAACGAAAACTTCGCTATGTCAGGAGATTGGCCCATACACCTAAAGAAGAATCACACTTTGCTGGACAAAAAGCTGAGGTGTCTCCAGGAATTCCAGGAGGCATGGCATAGTGATTCCTGGGTTCATGGAGCTGGTCAAAGGCCTCGTCTCTCTTTCTGCAATGATGGCTTCAATGCCCGGCTCGTTTGTAGGCTCTGTACATGGATGCTGACATTTCTTGAGCAACCTGCTCTGAAAGGATGAACAGGGGAGGCTGTTATTTTTGGAGGGTAGAGGATAGTAAAAGAGAAGAACCTGGCTTTGGGCAAATGAAAAGGGAAGCAAAGGATGTGGTGAGGGCTGTTTGGGGGCACCTGTGAAGCAGCCCTGTGCCTGCTGTGAATTCCTTCTGGGGTGAGGGAGAACCTGAGAGCTTTCCCTCATTTGAAAACATGAAGGGG
>NW_026114191.1:1924853-1942532 GCF_018139145.2 Gymnogyps californianus | reverse complement strand
CTTGCTGGATGTTTACGGTTTGTCAGCTCGTGTCTATGAGACGGAAAGATAGTGACCATGAGTATAGGCGGCTCGGGAAGCACAAAGCCGCAGTGCTGCTGCGCCTATGAAAGCGCTTCCAAGGAAGGGTGCTGGCTAGCAACAGCTTTCACTGCTGGCACTTTTCATGCCTGACAAATTGCTGGACATTTGCAATTTCTCACCTCAGCTCTCCTTTGAATGCACGAGAGGATGAGCAGAAGATTAGGTGGCTAGAGAAGCACAAAGCCCCAGTGTTGTTGCGCCTGTGAAAGCGCTTCCAAGGAAGGGTGCTGGCTAGCAACAGCTTTCAGTGCTGGCACTTTTCATCTCTGAGCAATTGCTGGTCATTTTCGATTTCTCAGTTCATGCCTGTGAGACGGAAAGACAGTCACCGTGACGTTAGGTGGCTAAAAAAACGCAAACCCGCAGTGTTGTTCCGCCTGTGAAAGCGCTTCCAAGGCAGGGTGCTGGCTAGCAACAGCTTTCAGTGCTGGCACTTTTCATCTCTGAGCAATTGCTGGACATTTGCAATTTCTCACCTCAGCTCTCCTTCGAATGCACGAGAGGATGAGCAGAATTTTAGGTGGCTAGATGAGCTCAGAGCCCCGGAGTTGTTAGGCTACAAAAGCAGTGCCAAAAGCACTGCTCTTCCTGTTCTTCCTCTTCTTCCTCCTCCTCCTCCTCCTGTTATTCCTCCTCCTTCTCTTCTTCCTCTTCTTTCTCTTCTTCCTCCTCCTCTTCCTGTTCTTCCTCTTCTTCCTGTTCTTCCTCTTCTTCCTCCTCCTCCTCCTGTTCTTCCTCCCCCGCTGTTCTTCCTCCTGCTCCTCCTCCTCCTCCTTTTTGTCCTCCTCCTCCTCCTCCTCCTCCTCCTCCTCCTCCTCTGCCTTCTCTGCCTCCTCCGCCTCCTCCGCCTCCGCCTCCTCCTCCGCCTCCTCCTGCTCCTCCTCCTCCTTCTCCTCCTCCTCCTCCTGTTCTTCGTCCTCCTTCTCCTCCTCCTCCTCCTCCTCTTCCTCCTCCTCTCCTCTCCTCCTCTTCCTCCTCCTCCTCCTCCTCTTCTTTCTCTTCATCCTGCTCCTATTCTTCCTCCGCCTCTTCTTCCTCTTCTTCCTCTTCTTCCTCCTCCTCCTCCTGTTCTTCCTCTTCTTCCTCCTCCTCCTCCTCCTCCGCCGCCTCCTCCTCCTTAGTGTTGCGTGACTCTCTTGCGCACAGGTCTCCACCACGTGCCGTGGGAAGGAGGTGGCTCCCCATAGCCGCTTGTAGTTCAGCGCCTTGATCTTGACATCGTCTGCGATCAGGAGGAACATCGTCACTGCCACAGCAGGCCAAATTTCCATGCCAGATTCAGAACAAAATTCTAGAGAAAAGGTTGTTTCTAGAAAGAGCTCTTGGGGAGTGGTTTGTTTTGGGAGAGCTCAAGCTGTCCCCTGACCTTTGGGGGCAGTTAGCTACTTCTCCCAGCCCTTTCCAAGGAGCAGGCAGCATGCGACCTCCTAGACGTGGAGGGGAAAAACGGAGGGTGGCCGCTGCCTTCTCTCCAGGGATAATCACTGTGGGGAACGCAAGCTCCCGCAGCCAGAACTCCTCAATGTCCAGCTGGAAGACGGCTCTTTGAACCACAAGCACCTCTCATGTGCCATGGAATAGCTCTTGGAGCGTAGCAAAGGTCCCAAGTCCTGCAACCAGGACACCCTGCGCAGGGAAAAGACAAAAGACCTCCTTGGCACGGACCCAGCATCACCCCCTGTCTTTCTGCTTGCTCTCTCCACTCTGACCCCAGGGAAGAGTGAAGCCCTAGGGACTGCCGTATGCTTTCTCAGCTTGGATCTGGAATTGCTTTCTCTCCCGGTTGGCCAAGGAGCTGCTCTGGGTACTTGGGGTGGTCTCGGTGTGCTGCCGTGATGCTCGGGGAGGGATCACTCCTCAGGGCCCAGGCTCTCAGGAGGATTCAACCCCTGTAAGGTGAGGGGCACCAGGATGTCAGCCCACCTTGTCCAGCTTCCCCTGTTCTCAGGGTGTCATCAGACACAGCTCCCCAGAGAGCCACCATCTCTGGAAAGGAAGGGAAAGAGGTCTCAGGCTCCGGGCCGACCGGCTCACAGACTCTCGGCAAGCTCCTTGCCCAGGGCATGACAGATACTGGTGTACACAAAGAGCCCAGAAAAACACTGCCATGGCTGTGGAGCTGGGCTCTGCCCCCATTTCCGACTGCCAGCTCCCAGAGAAAACTGCCTCTGAATGGTCCCCCCTTTTGAGGGGAACGAGCTGTGCCCACAGGAGACTTGGTGCTCAAGGCACCACAGCACTAGGACCCACTGGTCCTGGCAGCCCCATTGTCCCCCGACCCCCGTCGGACCCTCAGGCAGGGCTCTTGTGGCAGCCCCCAGCCCTCTCCAGCCACCCTCACAGCCCAGCAGTTGCAGCTTTGGACAGCTGACAGCCCTGGGGCAACCCCTCACGAAAGACCTCCTGAAACCCTCACCCTTGGGGGAGAGCTGCAGGAGCTTGGGGAACGAACAGCTCACCTCCGAGCTGAGGGTCACCGTGCAGCAGCCCTCCGTCACGCTTGCTGCTTGCCCTCAGCTCAGGAAAAGGGAGACTCTTCCTGGCTCCTCACCCAAAACTCCTCTCTGATGTGCTCCTTCTCCTGCCTGTCAGCGAGGGTCCCCCAGCACAGCCCCGCTGCCTCCCGACCCTGCTCCTGCCTGTGGAGCAGCTGCAAAGGGCAGTGGTGGGGAGCCCCTGAGCAGTGCCCAGCAGCGCCCAGGCCTCGCTGGGAAGTGCCGGCACTGCTGTGGGACCGGGGAGACCTCCTTGTGATGCAGTGCATCCCCCTGTGACATCAGCCCACATCATTTGGAGGTTCATTATGACACCAGGAGGGAGATGGCCCAGCTGGGGAGAGAGGCGAGAGATTGCCCCTCTGGTCCTGACAAACAGTCACCCCCTTTCTCCCCAGGCCTTTCCCAAAAATCCCCTCTGCCCCCTGCACCAACATGGCTCTGCTGCTGGCAGCCCATCCGGGCAGGCGCGGTTTGGGGACTGGCTGCGGTCGGGCTGTTTTCAAGAGATGGGATCGAAAGCCTGGGGGATAAAACAGCCCCTCCCATGGTACCGAACACTCTCTGCTTTGTGTTGCTCTTGTCTTTTGGATTTGTCACCCAACCAGGCCTGATCAAACACGGAGGTTTCAGCTGTTGCTGAACAGTGCTCGCACAGCGTCAAGGGCTCCTCTGTTCCTCACTCTGACCCACCAGCGAGTAGGCTGGGGGGGGGGGGGCAAGAAGCTGGGATGCGACACAGCTGGCACAGCCGACCCCGCCTGACCAAAGGGACGTTCCAGACCATAGGACGTCGTGCTCATCGGTACAAGCTGGGGGAAGAAGGAGCAAGGCAGGGGGTCACAGTGGAGAGGACAGACCCCGCAATACCCCTCCAGCTTGCTGCTGGCCTCGCAGCACCTCCACCTGAAGGGACCTCACCAACACCCACCCAGCCACCAGCCTGCTGTTGGCCTATCAGGGTCTCAGGAAGAAGTGACCTCCCAAGGAACTTCCAAGCCATTTGCATGCTGCTGGCCTATCACCTGCAGGGACAGAGGTGACCTCCCAAGGAACAGCCAAGCCATGTGCCGGCTCCTACCCTATCAGCATCTCTGGCAGAAGTGACCTCACCAACCCTGCCCCAGCCGTCACCTCCCTGCTGGCCCCTTGCCATCCCCCCAGCCTGCCTCTCCTCTGCCCCCCCAGCCCTCAGCTCTCTGTGCTCTTGCTGGATGGCACTGAGCACCTCATTGCCCCCTGCTGCTGCTGCTGGCCAGTCTGCTTCCTCCCACACCAGGGACCTCACCACACCCCAGCCATGTCACCTTCCACCCCACTGCCCCCTCACCTGCCTCTGTCCTACCCCAGGCTCTAGGGAATGCAGCAGGCAGAGCACACGCCTGTATCTGATTGAAAAATGGAAAAGTCAAAAGAAAAAAAGCTTGGGGAATCGGAAGGTCTCATTAAAATGACACCTCCCGTCCTAAGCCACAAAGACCCTGCCCATGTTGCCTTTGTTCAGATGGGGAGGAATAAAAAGAAAAAAGAAAAAGAAGCCAAGTCTATTCTGCAGAACAGCTTCTATCCCCAGGTTTTGTAACCTGGAGAAAGATGCAGATGCAGGGACCATCGCAACTAAAGCGTCTCCATCAGCAGTTGCATCTGAAATTGTATTTCCATCTGCAAAGGCACCTGCAATGGCATCTGGGTCTGCACTGGAGAGCTGCAGCCAAGAGGACAGTTGCACACAGAGCATTCCAGATGCAGATGCCGTTGCAGATTCCAATACCATTGCAGGCACCATTTCAGCTGCACATACGACTGCTGATAAGCCTGCAGATGCCATCGGCAAAGCAAATCACACTGCTGGGGCAGGTACGACTGCAGTTGAAGAAGCCATGGCAGATACCAGGGCAGATACGGAACCCATCGCAGCTATCAATAACATCGCACGTACCTATGCAGAGACCAATGCCTTTACAGATGCCATCACCAATACCATTACAGTGCAGAGGCACTGATACCATCGCAGACCGTCATGTAAAACAAAGCTAAAGTAGGAGGAAAGAAACACAAAGAAATAAAAAAAAAGCTGAAAATGGCATTAAAACTTTGTCTTTGCAGTAGATCTTTCCTCATTTCTTCTCTGTCTCATTTTCATTGACATTTTCTAAACATTTCTATCAGAATCAGGCCTGCAGCCTAAAAAAAGACATTTCTATGTCTCGCAGAGATCTCAATGTGCTGAAAACCGTCACCTCCCAGGAGCATCCGTGCCACTCCTCACTCTTTGCCCAGAGACAGTCACCCGCTACGGTGGCAGGCTCTCTCAGCTGATGCTGGGAAGCAGAGTGACCAACTTCAGTGAAACACCCTGGGTTTGGGTGGCCACATTTGCACTCCTCTCAACACATCTCTGTCAGAGTGTCTCCTTAAAGGGGTCTCTAGATCATCTATGAACACTCCCTTTTCATTCCCTCCAGGGCAGATGAAGAGTGACTCCTTTTGAGGTGAAGAAAGGCAGGAGACTGGTCTCCCCCCACATCACACACCTCAGTGCAGGTGAGACATTTGTCTCTGTCAAACCAAGTTGTCTCGAGTTCCCTTTCTAGTCAAGGGAGAGAAAGAAGTTGTCTCAAGGGAGGTGTCTGGAGATCCTTTTCCTGGTGACCAGCGAATGCTCCAGAAGGGCTCCCAGAGGTCCTGGCTCCCGTTTCTGAGCAGCAGATGGGTACTTCAGCTGCCCCAGGGCACCTGAGACAGCAAGAGCTGACAGAGGTGGGCCAAGGAATTAATGAAATGAATTTGCTCCATCCCCCTGCCAGGGACTCAGAGGTGGCTGACCAGCCTGCAGTTCCCTGCATGCTCCTTCTTGCCCGAATTGAAAATGGGGGCAATGTTGGTCTTTTTCCACCTCCAGAGAACTCCTTGGTTGCCCTGGCATTTCAAAGACGATCAAGAGCAGCCTTGCAATGACACCAGCCAAGCTCCCCCAGCACCCTTGGGCACATGCCCTCTGCTCCCATGGACCTGGGTGTGCCCAACTGGCTTCAGTGCCCCCCGAGACACAGCTGCTGCTGCCGTCGGTGCAGCCTTGCTAGCACAGCTGTTGAGAGGAGGCTCGAGGACCAGGGAGGCCTGGGGGCACACCTTCCCAGCAGAAAACGATGGGAAACCAAGGAGTTCCCCAGCCTTTTCCAGCTCTTGTCACTCCATGCCCTGCCCCATTGAGCCATGAGACTGTCTTCTCCGCAGCTGACTCCTTGTGCTGCCAGTGAACTTACAGAAGGCCTTCTGGGTGCTAGCCCTCTTCTTTGCTAGTTGGAGCCCCAGCTCAGCTTTGGCTTTCCTGCCTCTATCCCTCTACCCCAAGGCCACGTTTCCATCTGCCTCCTAGACAACCTGTTCCCTCTTCCAACCTTGTGCAATGCCTTCTGGTGTTTGAACTCTTCAGCCAGAACATCCCCGTTCATGCCCACCAGCCTCCAGCTAGGCCCTGCTCTGCCTGTGAAAGCGCTTCCAAGGAAGGGTGCTGGCTAGCAACAGCTTTCAGTGCTGGCACTTTTCATCTCTGAGCAATTGCTCGACGTTTGCAATTTCTCAGCTCGTCTCTACGAGACGGAAAGATATTCACCATGACGTTAGGTGGCTAGAGAAGCACAAAGCCCCAGTGTTGCTGCGCCTGTGAAAGCGCTTCCAAGGAAGGGTGCTGGCTAGCAACAGCTTTCAGTGCTGGCACATTTAATGTCTGCGAGCAATTGCTGGATGTTTACGGTTTGTCAGCTCGTGTCTATGAGACGGAAAGATAGTGACCATGAGTATAGGCGGCTCGGGAAGCACAAAGCCGCAGTGCTGCTGCGCCTATGAAAGCGCTTCCAAGGAAGGGTGCTGGCTAGCAACAGCTTTCACTGCTGGCACTTTTCATGCCTGACAAATTGCTGGACATTTGCAATTTCTCACCTCAGCTCTCCTTTGAATGCACGAGAGGATGAGCAGAAGATTAGGTGGCTAGAGAAGCACAAAGCCCCAGTGTTGTTGCGCCTGTGAAAGCGCTTCCAAGGAAGGGTGCTGGCTAGCAACAGCTTTCAGTGCTGGCACTTTTCATCTCTGAGCAATTGCTGGTCATTTTCGATTTCTCAGTTCATGCCTGTGAGACGGAAAGACAGTCACCGTGACGTTAGGTGGCTAAAAAAACGCAAACCCGCAGTGTTGTTCCGCCTGTGAAAGCGCTTCCAAGGCAGGGTGCTGGCTAGCAACAGCTTTCAGTGCTGGCACTTTTCATCTCTGAGCAATTGCTGGACATTTGCAATTTCTCACCTCAGCTCTCCTTCGAATGCACGAGAGGATGAGCAGAATTTTAGGTGGCTAGATGAGCTCAGAGCCCCGGAGTTGTTAGGCTACAAAAGCAGTGCCAAAAGCACTGCTCTTCCTGTTCTTCCTCTTCTTCCTCCTCCTCCTCCTCCTGTTATTCCTCCTCCTTCTCTTCTTCCTCTTCTTTCTCTTCTTCCTCCTCCTCTTCCTGTTCTTCCTCTTCTTCCTGTTCTTCCTCTTCTTCCTCCTCCTCCTCCTGTTCTTCCTCCCCCGCTGTTCTTCCTCCTGCTCCTCCTCCTCCTCCTTTTTGTCCTCCTCCTCCTCCTCCTCCTCCTCCTCCTCCTCCTCCTCTGCCTTCTCTGCCTCCTCCGCCTCCTCCGCCTCCGCCTCCTCCTGCTCCTCCTCCTCCTTCTCCTCCTCCTCCTCCTGTTCTTCGTCCTCCTTCTCCTCCTCCTCCTCCTCCTCTTCCTCCTCCTCCTCCTCCTCCTCTTCCTCCTCCTCTTCCTCCTCCTCCTCCTCCTCTTCTTTCTCTTCATCCTGCTCCTATTCTTCCTCCGCCTCTTCTTCCTCTTCTTCCTCTTCTTCCTCCTCCTCCTCCTGTTCTTCCTCTTCTTCCTCCTCCTCCTCCTCCTCCTCCGCCGCCTCCTCCTCCTTAGTGTTGCGTGACTCTCTTGCGCACAGGTCTCCACCACGTGCCGTGGGAAGGAGGTGGCTCCCCATAGCCGCTTGTAGTTCAGCGCCTTGATCTTGACATCGTCTGCGATCAGGAGGAACATCGTCACTGCCACAGCAGGCCAAATTTCCATGCCAGATTCAGAACAAAATTCTAGAGAAAAGGTTGTTTCTAGAAAGAGCTCTTGGGGAGTGGTTTGTTTTGGGAGAGCTCAAGCTGTCCCCTGACCTTTGGGGGCAGTTAGCTACTTCTCCCAGCCCTTTCCAAGGAGCAGGCAGCATGCGACCTCCTAGACGTGGAGGGGAAAAACGGAGGGTGGCCGCTGCCTTCTCTCCAGGGATAATCACTGTGGGGAACGCAAGCTCCCGCAGCCAGAACTCCTCAATGTCCAGCTGGAAGACGGCTCTTTGAACCACAAGCACCTCTCATGTGCCATGGAATAGCTCTTGGAGCGTAGCAAAGGTCCCAAGTCCTGCAACCAGGACACCCTGCGCAGGGAAAAGACAAAAGACCTCCTTGGCACGCACCCAGCATCACCCCCTGTCTTTCTGCTTGCTCTCTCCACTCTGACCCCAGGGAAGAGTGAAGCCCTAGGGACTGCCGTATGCTTTCTCAGCTTGGATCTGGAATTGCTTTCTCTCCCGGTTGGCCAAGGAGCTGCTCTGGGTACTTGGGGTGGTCTCGGTGTGCTGCCGTGATGCTCGGGGAGGGATCACTCCTCAGGGCCCAGGCTCTCAGGAGGATTCAACCCCTGTAAGGTGAGGGGCACCAGGATGTCAGCCCACCTTGTCCAGCTTCCCCTGTTCTCAGGGTGTCATCAGACACAGCTCCCCAGAGAGCCACCATCTCTGGAAAGGAAGGGAAAGAGGTCTCAGGCTCCGGGCCGACCGGCTCACAGACTCTCGGCAAGCTCCTTGCCCAGGGCATGACAGATACTGGTGTACACAAAGAGCCCAGAAAAACACTGCCATGGCTGTGGAGCTGGGCTCTGCCCCCATTTCCGACTGCCAGCTCCCAGAGAAAACTGCCTCTGAATGGTCCCCCCTTTTGAGGGGAACGAGCTGTGCCCACAGGAGACTTGGTGCTCAAGGCACCACAGCACTAGGACCCACTGGTCCTGGCAGCCCCATTGTCCCCCGACCCCCGTGGACCCTCAGGCAGGGCTCTTGTGGCAGCCCCCAGCCCTCTCCAGCCACCCTCACAGCCCAGCAGTTGCAGCTTTGGACAGCTGACAGCCCTGGGGCAACCCCTCACAAAAGACCTCCTGAAACCCTCACCCTTGGGGGAGAGCTGCAGGAGCTTGGGGAACGAACAGCTCACCTCCGAGCTGAGGGTCACCGTGCAGCAGCCCTCCGTCACGCTTGCTGCTTGCCCTCAGCTCAGGAAAAGGGAGACTCTTCCTGGCTCCTCACCCAAAACTCCTCTCTGATGTGCTCCTTCTCCTGCCTGTCAGCGAGGGTCCCCCAGCACAGCCCCGCTGCCTCCCGACCCTGCTCCTGCCTGTGGAGCAGCTGCAAAGGGCAGTGGTGGGGAGCCCCTGAGCAGTGCCCAGCAGCGCCCAGGCCTCGCTGGGAAGTGCCGGCACTGCTGTGGGACCGGGGAGACCTCCTTGTGATGCAGTGCATCCCCCTGTGACATCAGCCCACATCATTTGGAGGTTCATTATGACACCAGGAGGGAGATGGCCCAGCTGGGGAGAGAGGCGAGAGATTGCCCCTCTGGTCCTGACAAACAGTCACCCCCTTTCTCCCCAGGCCTTTCCCAAAAATCCCCTCTGCCCCCTGCACCAACATGGCTCTGCTGCTGGCAGCCCATCCGGGCAGGCGCGGTTTGGGGACTGGCTGCGGTCGGGCTCTTTTCAAGAGATGGGATCGAAAGCCTGGGGGATAAAACAGCCCCTCCCATGGTACCGAACACTCTCTGCTTTGTGTTGCTCTTGTCTTTTGGATTTGTCACCCAACCAGGCCTGATCAAACACGGAGGTTTCAGCTGTTGCTGAACAGTGCTCGCACAGCGTCAAGGGCTCCTCTGTTCCTCACTCTGACCCACCAGCGAGTAGGCTGGGGGGGGGGGGGCAAGAAGCTGGGATGCGACACAGCTGGCACAGCCGACCCCGCCTGACCAAAGGGACGTTCCAGACCATAGGACGTCGTGCTCATCGGTACAAGCTGGGGGAAGAAGGAGCAAGGCAGGGGGTCACAGTGGAGAGGACAGACCCCGCAATACCCCTCCAGCTTGCTGCTGGCCTCGCAGCACCTCCACCTGAAGGGACCTCACCAACACCCACCCAGCCACCAGCCTGCTGTTGGCCTATCAGGGTCTCAGGAAGAAGTGACCTCCCAAGGAACTTCCAAGCCATTTGCATGCTGCTGGCCTATCACCTGCAGGGACAGAGGTGACCTCCCAAGGAACAGCCAAGCCATGTGCCGGCTCCTACCCTATCAGCATCTCTGGCAGAAGTGACCTCACCAACCCTGCCCCAGCCGTCACCTCCCTGCTGGCCCCTTGCCATCCCCCCAGCCTGCCTCTCCTCTGCCCCCCCAGCCCTCAGCTCTCTGTGCTCTTGCTGGATGGCACTGAGCACCTCATTGCCCCCTGCTGCTGCTGCTGGCCAGTCTGCTTCCTCCCACACCAGGGACCTCACCACACCCCAGCCATGTCACCTTCCACCCCACTGCCCCCTCACCTGCCTCTGTCCTACCCCAGGCTCTAGGGAATGCAGCAGGCAGAGCACACGCCTGTATCTGATTGAAAAATGGAAAAGTCAAAAGAAAAAAAGCTTGGGGAATCGGAAGGTCTCATTAAAATGACACCTCCCGTCCTAAGCCACAAAGACCCTGCCCATGTTGCCTTTGTTCAGATGGGGAGGAATAAAAAGAAAAAAGAAAAAGAAGCCAAGTCTATTCTGCAGAACAGCTTCTATCCCCAGGTTTTGTAACCTGGAGAAAGATGCAGATGCAGGGACCATCGCAACTAAAGCGTCTCCATCAGCAGTTGCATCTGAAATTGTATTTCCATCTGCAAAGGCACCTGCAATGGCATCTGGGTCTGCACTGGAGAGCTGCAGCCAAGAGGACAGTTGCACACAGAGCATTCCAGATGCAGATGCCGTTGCAGATTCCAATACCATTGCAGGCACCATTTCAGCTGCACATACGACTGCTGATAAGCCTGCAGATGCCATCGGCAAAGCAAATCACACTGCTGGGGCAGGTACGACTGCAGTTGAAGAAGCCATGGCAGATACCAGGGCAGATATGGAACCCATCGCAGCTATCAATAACATCGCACGTACCTATGCAGAGACCAATGCCTTTACAGATGCCATCACCAATACCATTACAGTGCAGAGGCACTGATACCATCGCAGACCGTCATGTAAAACAAAGCTAAAGTAGGAGGAAAGAAACACAAAGAAATAAAAAAAAAGCTGAAAATGGCATTAAAACTTTGTCTTTGCAGTAGATCTTTCCTCATTTCTTCTCTGTCTCATTTTCATTGACATTTTCTAAACATTTCTATCAGAATCAGGCCTGCAGCCTAAAAAAAGACATTTCTATGTCTCGCAGAGATCTCAATGTGCTGAAAACCGTCACCTCCCAGGAGCATCCGTGCCACTCCTCACTCTTTGCCCAGAGACAGTCACCCGCTACGGTGGCAGGCTCTCTCAGCTGATGCTGGGAAGCAGAGTGACCAACTTCAGTGAAACACCCTGGGTTTGGGTGGCCACATTTGCACTCCTCTCAACACATCTCTGTCAGAGTGTCTCCTTAAAGGGGTCTCTAGATCATCTATGAACACTCCCTTTTCATTCCCTCCAGGGCAGATGAAGAGTGACTCCTTTTGAGGTGAAGAAAGGCAGGAGACTGGTCTCCCCCCACATCACACACCTCAGTGCAGGTGAGACATTTGTCTCTGTCAAACCAAGTTGTCTCGAGTTCCCTTTCTAGTCAAGGGAGAGAAAGAAGTTGTCTCAAGGGAGGTGTCTGGAGATCCTTTTCCTGGTGACCAGCGAATGCTCCAGAAGGGCTCCCAGAGGTCCTGGCTCCCGTTTCTGAGCAGCAGATGGGTACTTCAGCTGCCCCAGGGCACCTGAGACAGCAAGAGCTGACAGAGGTGGGCCAAGGAATTAATGAAATGAATTTGCTCCATCCCCCTGCCAGGGACTCAGAGGTGGCTGACCAGCCTGCAGTTCCCTGCATGCTCCTTCTTGCCCGAATTGAAAATGGGGGCAATGTTGGTCTTTTTCCACCTCCAGAGAACTCCTTGGTTGCCCTGGCATTTCAAAGACGATCAAGAGCAGCCTTGCAATGACACCAGCCAAGCTCCCCCAGCACCCTTGGGCACATGCCCTCTGCTCCCATGGACCTGGGTGTGCCCAACTGGCTTCAGTGCCCCCCGAGACACAGCTGCTGCTGCCGTCGGTGCAGCCTTGCTAGCACAGCTGTTGAGAGGAGGCTCGAGGACCAGGGAGGCCTGGGGGCACACCTTCCCAGCAGAAAACGATGGGAAACCAAGGAGTTCCCCAGCCTTTTCCAGCTCTTGTCACTCCATGCCCTGCCCCATTGAGCCATGAGACTGTCTTCTCCGCAGCTGACTCCTTGTGCTGCCAGTGAACTTACAGAAGGCCTTCTGGGTGCTAGCCCTCTTCTTTGCTAGTTGGAGCCCCAGCTCAGCTTTGGCTTTCCTGCCTCTATCCCTCTACCCCAAGGCCACGTTTCCATCTGCCTCCTAGACAACCTGTTCCCTCTTCCAACCTTGTGCAATGCCTTCTGGTGTTTGAACTCTTCAGCCAGAACATCCCCGTTCATGCCCACCAGCCTCCAGCTAGGCCCTGCTCTGCCTGTGAAAGCGCTTCCAAGGAAGGGTGCTGGCTAGCAACAGCTTTCAGTGCTGGCACTTTTCATCTCTGAGCAATTGCTCGTTTCTTTTTTTTTTTTTTTTTTTTTTTTTTTGCTTTTTTTTTTTTTTTTTTTTTTTGTCAGCTCTGTCTGAGCAGATTGCTGACAATGCTGCTCATCTCTGAGCAATTGCTGGACATTTGCAATTTCTCACCTCAGCTCTCTTTGATGCACGAGAGGATGAGCAGAAGATTAGGTGGCTAGAGAAGCCAAGCCCCAGTGTTGTTGGCTAGAAAGCGCTTCCAAGGAAGGGTGCTGGCTAGCAACAGCTTTCAGTGCTGGCACTTTTCATGTCTGAGCAATTGCTGTCATTTGATTTCTCAGTTCATGCCTGAGAGAAGAAAAGAAGAAAAGCAGTGACGTTAGGTGGCTAAAAGAACGCAAACCACGCAGTGTTTTCCGCCTGTGAAAGCGCTTCCAAGGAAGGGTGCTCTCAGCTCGTCTCTACGAGACGGAAAGATATTCACCATGACGTTAGGTGGCTAGAGAAGCACAAAGCCCCAGTGTTGCTGCGCCTGTGAAAGCGCTTCCAAGGAAGGGTGCTGGCTAGCAACAGCTTTCAGTGCTGGCACATTTAATGTCTGCGAGCAATTGCTGGATGTTTACGGTTTGTCAGCTCGTGTCTATGAGACGGAAAGATAGTGACCATGAGTATAGGCGGCTCGGGAAGCACAAAGCCGCAGTGCTGCTGCGCCTATGAAAGCGCTTCCAAGGAAGGGTGCTGGCTAGCAACAGCTTTCACTGCTGGCACTTTTCATGCCTGACAAATTGCTGGACATTTGCAATTTCTCACCTCAGCTCTCCTTTGAATGCACGAGAGGATGAGCAGAAGATTAGGTGGCTAGAGAAGCACAAAGCCCCAGTGTTGTTGCGCCTGTGAAAGCGCTTCCAAGGAAGGGTGCTGGCTAGCAACAGCTTTCAGTGCTGGCACTTTTCATCTCTGAGCAATTGCTGGTCATTTTCGATTTCTCAGTTCATGCCTGTGAGACGGAAAGACAGTCACCGTGACGTTAGGTGGCTAAAAAAACGCAAACCCGCAGTGTTGTTCCGCCTGTGAAAGCGCTTCCAAGGCAGGGTGCTGGCTAGCAACAGCTTTCAGTGCTGGCACTTTTCATCTCTGAGCAATTGCTGGACATTTGCAATTTCTCACCTCAGCTCTCCTTCGAATGCACGAGAGGATGAGCAGAATTTTAGGTGGCTAGATGAGCTCAGAGCCCCGGAGTTGTTAGGCTACAAAAGCAGTGCCAAAAGCACTGCTCTTCCTGTTCTTCCTCTTCTTCCTCCTCCTCCTCCTCCTGTTATTCCTCCTCCTTCTCTTCTTCCTCTTCTTTCTCTTCTTCCTCCTCCTCTTCCTGTTCTTCCTCTTCTTCCTGTTCTTCCTCTTCTTCCTCCTCCTCCTCCTGTTCTTCCTCCCCCGCTGTTCTTCCTCCTGCTCCTCCTCCTCCTCCTTTTTGTCCTCCTCCTCCTCCTCCTCCTCCTCCTCCTCTGCCTTCTCTGCCTCCTCCGCCTCCTCCGCCTCCGCCTCCTCCGCCTCCTCCTGCTCCTCCTCCTCCTTCTCCTCCTCCTCCTCCTGTTCTTCGTCCTCCTTCTCCTCCTCCTCCTCCTCCTCCTCTTCCTCCTCCTCCTCCTCTTCCTCCTCCTCTTCCTCCTCCTCCTCCTCTTCTTTCTCTTCATCCTGCTCCTATTCTTCCTCCGCCTCTTCTTCCTCTTCTTCCTCTTCTTCCTCCTCCTCCTCCTGTTCTTCCTCTTCTTCCTCCTCCTCCTCCTCCTCCTCCGCCGCCTCCTCCTCCTTAGTGTTGCGTGACTCTCTTGCGCACAGGTCTCCACCACGTGCCGTGGGAAGGAGGTGGCTCCCCATAGCCGCTTGTAGTTCAGCGCCTTGATCTTGACATCGTCTGCGATCAGGAGGAACATCGTCACTGCCACAGCAGGCCAAATTTCCATGCCAGATTCAGAACAAAATTCTAGAGAAAAGGTTGTTTCTAGAAAGAGCTCTTGGGGAGTGGTTTGTTTTGGGAGAGCTCAAGCTGTCCCCTGACCTTTGGGGGCAGTTAGCTACTTCTCCCAGCCCTTTCCAAGGAGCAGGCAGCATGCGACCTCCTAGACGTGGAGGGGAAAAACGGAGGGTGGCCGCTGCCTTCTCTCCAGGGATAATCACTGTGGGGAACGCAAGCTCCCGCAGCCAGAACTCCTCAATGTCCAGCTGGAAGACGGCTCTTTGAACCACAAGCACCTCTCATGTGCCATGGAATAGCTCTTGGAGCGTAGCAAAGGTCCCAAGTCCTGCAACCAGGACACCCTGCGCAGGGAAAAGACAAAAGACCTCCTTGGCACGCACCCAGCATCACCCCCTGTCTTTCTGCTTGCTCTCTCCACTCTGACCCCAGGGAAGAGTGAAGCCCTAGGGACTGCCGTATGCTTTCTCAGCTTGGATCTGGAATTGCTTTCTCTCCCGGTTGGCCAAGGAGCTGCTCTGGGTACTTGGGGTGGTCTCGGTGTGCTGCCGTGATGCTCGGGGAGGGATCACTCCTCAGGGCCCAGGCTCTCAGGAGGATTCAACCCCTGTAAGGTGAGGGGCACCAGGATGTCAGCCCACCTTGTCCAGCTTCCCCTGTTCTCAGGGTGTCATCAGACACAGCTCCCCAGAGAGCCACCATCTCTGGAAAGGAAGGGAAAGAGGTCTCAGGCTCCGGGCCGACCGGCTCACAGACTCTCGGCAAGCTCCTTGCCCAGGGCATGACAGATACTGGTGTACACAAAGAGCCCAGAAAAACACTGCCATGGCTGTGGAGCTGGGCTCTGCCCCCATTTCCGACTGCCAGCTCCCAGAGAAAACGGCCTCTGAATGGTCCCCCCTTTTGAGGGGAACGAGCTGTGCCCACAGGAGACTTGGTGCTCAAGGCACCACAGCACTAGGACCCACTGGTCCTGGCAGCCCCATTGTCCCCCGACCCCCGTGGACCCTCAGGCAGGGCTCTTGTGGCAGCCCCCAGCCCTCTCCAGCCACCCTCACAGCCCAGCAGTTGCAGCTTTGGACAGCTGACAGCCCTGGGGCAACCCCTCACAAAAGACCTCCTGAAACCCTCACCCTTGGGGGAGAGCTGCAGGAGCTTGGGGAACGAACAGCTCACCTCCGAGCTGAGGGTCACCGTGCAGCAGCCCTCCGTCACGCTTGCTGCTTGCCCTCAGCTCAGGAAAAGGGAGACTCTTCCTGGCTCCTCACCCAAAACTCCTCTCTGATGTGCTCCTTCTCCTGCCTGTCAGCGAGGGTCCCCCAGCACAGCCCCGCTGCCTCCCGACCCTGCTCCTGCCTGTGGAGCAGCTGCAAAGGGCAGTGGTGGGGAGCCCCTGAGCAGTGCCCAGCAGCGCCCAGGCCTCGCTGGGAAGTGCCGGCACTGCTGTGGGACCGGGGAGACCTCCTTGTGATGCAGTGCATCCCCCTGTGACATCAGCCCACATCATTTGGAGGTTCATTATGACACCAGGAGGGAGATGGCCCAGCTGGGGAGAGAGGCGAGAGATTGCCCCTCTGGTCCTGACAAACAGTCACCCCCTTTCTCCCCAGGCCTTTCCCAAAAATCCCCTCTGCCCCCTGCACCAACATGGCTCTGCTGCTGGCAGCCCATCCGGGCAGGCGCGGTTTGGGGACTGGCTGCGGTCGGGCTCTTTTCAAGAGATGGGATCGAAAGCCTGGGGGATAAAACAGCCCCTCCCATGGTACCGAACACTCTCTGCTTTGTGTTGCTCTTGTCTTTTGGATTTGTCACCCAACCAGGCCTGATCAAACACGGAGGTTTCAGCTGTTGCTGAACAGTGCTCGCACAGCGTCAAGGGCTCCTCTGTTCCTCACTCTGACCCACCAGCGAGTAGGCTGGGGGGGGGGGGCAAGAAGCTGGGATGCGACACAGCTGGCACAGCCGACCCCGCCTGACCAAAGGGACGTTCCAGACCATAGGACGTCGTGCTCATCGGTACAAGCTGGGGGAAGAAGGAGCAAGGCAGGGGGTCACAGTGGAGAGGACAGACCCCGCAATACCCCTCCAGCTTGCTGCTGGCCTCGCAGCACCTCCACCTGAAGGGACCTCACCAACACCCACCCAGCCACCAGCCTGCTGTTGGCCTATCAGGGTCTCAGGAAGAAGTGACCTCCCAAGGAACTTCCAAGCCATTTGCATGCTGCTGGCCTATCACCTGCAGGGACAGAGGTGACCTCCCAAGGAACAGCCAAGCCATGTGCCGGCTCCTACCCTATCAGCATCTCTGGCAGAAGTGACCTCACCAACCCTGCCCCAGCCGTCACCTCCCTGCTGGCCCCTTGCCATCCCCCCAGCCTGCCTCTCCTCTGCCCCCCAGCCCTCAGCTCTCTGTGCTCTTGCTGGATGGCACTGAGCACCTCATTGCCCCCTGCTGCTGCTGCTGGCCAGTCTGCTTCCTCCCACACCAGGGACCTCACCACACCCCAGCCATGTCACCTTCCACCCCACTGCCCCCTCACCTGCCTCTGTCCTACCCCAGGCTCTAGGGAATGCAGCAGGCAGAGCACACGCCTGTATCTGATTGAAAAATGGAAAAGTCAAAAGAAAAAAAGCTTGGGGAATCGGAAGGTCTCATTAAAATGACACCTCCCGTCCTAAGCCACAAAGACCCTGCCCATGTTGCCTTTGTTCAGATGGGGAGGAATAAAAAGAAAAAAGAAAAAGAAGCCAAGTCTATTCTGCAGAACAGCTTCTATCCCCAGGTTTTGTAACCTGGAGAAAGATGCAGATGCAGGGACCATCGCAACTAAAGCGTCTCCATCAGCAGTTGCATCTGAAATTGTATTTCCATCTGCAAAGGCACCTGCAATGGCATCTGGGTCTGCACTGGAGAGCTGCAGCCAAGAGGACAGTTGCACACAGAGCATTCCAGATGCAGATGCCGTTGCAGATTCCAATACCATTGCAGGCACCATTTCAGCTGCACATACGACTGCTGATAAGCCTGCAGATGCCATCGGCAAAGCAAATCACACTGCTGGGGCAGGTACGACTGCAGTTGAAGAAGCCATGGCAGATACCAGGGCAGATATGGAACCCATCGCAGCTATCAATAACATCGCACGTACCTATGCAGAGACCAATGCCTTTACAGATGCCATCACCAATACCATTACAGTGCAGAGGCACTGATACCATCGCAGACCGTCATGTAAAACAAAGCTAAAGTAGGAGGAAAGAAACACAAAGAAATAAAA
>NW_026114191.1:1889023-1924353 GCF_018139145.2 Gymnogyps californianus | reverse complement strand
CCCTGCTGTCCTCCCTTGCTGCCAGGGCACACGGCTGCCTCCTCTCCAGCTCCCTGCCCACCAAGGCCTTTGCCACAGGACTGCTCCCAGCCGGGCAGCCCCCAGCCTGTGCCATTGCCAGGGGAGTCCCCTGCGCGGCATAAACTGGCATCTGTCCTTGGGGGATCTACTGAGTTTCCTGCCAATACGTGCTCTCCTCCTCCTTGAGCCCGCTCTCTGAGCGCAGAGGCCAGGGAGACCTTTTTCGTAAAGACTCAAACAAAGGAGGCATTGAGCGCCTCAGCCTCCTCTGGGTCTGCTGTTTGAACCCTCCCCTCATCACTCAGCAGCATGTTCCTTGTTCAGCCTTTTACTGCACACACAGTGATGGAATTCCTTTGGCTCTTGATGTTGCCTGCAGCCCCCATCAGCTCCAGCTGAGCTTTGGCTTTCCTAAACACATACCCGCATGCTCAGGTCATAGTTCTAAATTCCTCCTTCCTAGCCCGTCCTTGCTTCCACCTCCTGATGGTGGTGGTGTAGCTCCCATCTGTGGCTTGTCCCTGAGCCAGTGCAGCCCCAGTGCCCAACACATGCCCTCACGGCTCTCTGCATCAGACACTGCAAGGGAAAGGGTGTGTTTGGGGAGGGGAAACATCCCCCACCACAAGTCCCCGTGGCAGCCCTCAGTGTCCATCCCCACCAGCCCTCCTTCTTTTGCAGCCCGCCAATGCCCAGCCCCAGCCAAGCCCCAGCTGTGTCTGACACAGGGCTCACAGACAGCCCTGCTCTGGGTCCGCCAAGGCCTGGGCAAGAAGAGAGGCTGGGGCAGGGCTGGCTCTTCCTTTGACACAGGTACCGAGACCAGCAGGAGGAAGGAGATGGCCACAGAGCAAAAACACTGATCAGTTGAGGTGAGCGGCCAGTGCCGGAAATGGCCAATGGGAGAGGCTGGGGGGTGACAGATGCCCTGGGGCACCTTCCCGGTCTGTCCGTACCACCAAGGGCACCAACCGAGTTCCTTTCTCCTGTGCCTGCGTGTCTCAGCTCCCTTCCAGGAGACCTGGGTCTGTACCTCACACCCACTGGAGCATGTCCTCACCCTGCATGACCAAACATGAAGGCTAACATTAGTGGTGTCCTCTCCCAGGCACTTTCCAGCTCAGCCCAGCCCCTCCCCAGCTCTTCCCATCTCCCCTGCCCGCTCCCCAGCCCAGCTCTGCAGAGCAGCCCAGCCTGGAGTAGCCCCACAGCAGTACCTGCTGCAGGGTGCTGCAGAGCTCTGGGCACTCCCCCCACAGCCCCAGCCCCTCTGAAGGGCACAGCAGCTCCTGGGGGGCAGGGAGGGCTCTCAGCCTCCCCACATGCCCCAGGGCTAGAGGCTCACCCTTGCATGAGGAGATGGAGGTCAGTGAAACTGCAGGACTCCCAGTCCTGGGTCCAGGAGATCCCCATCACAGACTGACTGCCCCCTCCATCTCAGCCCCTCTCCACAGGCCAGCACAAGACTCCTGGCCAGCGACAGAGCAGCCTGCCCTGAGCAGGCGCCTGCAGAAAGAGGTTCTCTTTCTCATGGATTCCTCCCTGCAGGCACAGAAATGCTGCCTTGCTCTTCTCCAGAGTCATCCTTCCTTCCCAGAGACTCTTTCCCCACAGAAGTGTGTCCATGCTGGCCTGGCCGGCCGCTCCTGCTTCCCTCCCCATGCTCCCTGCAGGGCCCCAGGCTGGCGGCGCACTCTGCAGGGCGAGGGGGCTGCGGTGCCCTTTGGCCATGGGGTGAGCCTGCACTGGCCGTGCTGGTCAGGGTACGAGCAGAGCCAGCTGGATGGGATCACTGCTGCTGAGCCCCTTTTCCATCTTCCCTTGATGGCTCAACAGCCAAAGATGGGCTGGGCAGAGCAAGGGGAGTCTGCTATGGCACAAAAGGCAAGGGAGGCCTGCACTAGATCCAGGCCATGGGCTTGGACCACTCTCCAGTCTCATGTCCCTTTGCCTTCTGCCTCCTCACAGCCTCTCCTGGCATTGCAGGGCCCTTGTTAGCCCATGGTCTCCTCAGGTTCACCTTTGCCTCTGGGACACTCCTCCTTGGATCGTCACTCAGTGTATGAGGCACCACTGGCTGCCCCCCCCAGGCTTACATGCTGTGCCTGGAGATCGCCTGAGCTCTCCTGGCTGCTCCCAGTTCCTCTCCAGGATGGCATCTGCCATCAGCCCCACTGCAGGTGGGACAGCACCAGGGAGATAAGTCAAAGAACAACTGCTTTCTGCTTGTACTCATGCCACCAAGAAGGGAACTAATGGTCCAGCCCTCAGTCCCTGACAGACCCCCTGGGACTCTGAGATCGTCTCCCTAAAGCTATCAAGGACCCCAGAAGAGCAGAAGTCCTTTTGAGGGAGAGGCTCCTTGGGTGTAGCCCTGACACCACCTTTGCAAGAGGCATCCAGCCTTCTGGCCCTGCCCTGAGGAGCCCTTTTGGTGACAGTGGTTCTAGCAGGGAGGCCAGCTCTGACACAGTGGTTCACGTGGCCTGTTCCTGCCTGCAGCCACAAGGAAGCCGCTGTTGCGAAAATAGGACTGTCTCAAATTGATGGAGTCCTTCAGGCTTATATAAACCTAAGGTCACAGCAGGACAGTGTGAGGAGACAAGCAATGAAAAGACCATGTCCTCATGTGGTCCATGGCCACGGCTCCAGAGAAGCAGCAGCCCTGACTCAAGGGCAGGAGAGAAGGAGTGCCTGACAAGGCAGCAAGGGGCGGCTCTGAGGGCCACAGACTTTTGGCGACTTAACTCCTTCTGCATGCTGGGGCTGGTCCCCCAGCTCCAGAGAAGATTTCAAGAGATGAGAGCTGAAACCAAGGATTTTCTGTTGGCTTCTTCATTTATGCAAGGAGACCGCTTCCTTAGGTACATTAGGATAGTTCCTCAGAAAAAAACATGTTGAACGTCAAGAATTGGAAGGCACAATACTATTTATTTGCAATTAATATTATCACAGCTATAAAAACCAAATATAAAATAAAGACCAAAAGATAGTCCTGACTTTTCTTGAGACACCCTGGGCATCACATAATGATGATGGATTCCTTAATGACAAAGAAAGATTCCTTAATCACAGCAGAAGGACCCTGCCCTGACAAGGGCTGCTCCTTCCACCCACAGCTTCTCCCCACAGCGCTGTGGGGAGCTCCCCAGGCAGGCTGAGTGCTGACCCTGGCAGGCAGTAGAGTCCCTTCCCCAGCACACAGCACCCTGGGGTGCAGGGACCCTGCTTGGAAGGACAGCCCTGGGCACCCCTGGCTGCGCACCCAGCTTCACACCACTGCAGCTGTCCCTGGAAGAAGGCAGCCACCATGCCCTCTCCCTCTGACGGTGCAGCAGGGAAGCCCTGCTCTGGAGCATCTCCTCCTCCTCTATAGAAGAGAGAGATATCCCATAGGCTGTAGGCTCTGCCAGTTTTAGGAGATCCCTCCACGAACTGCAGCTGCATTGCCCTGCACCCAAAGACTTATCCTGTCAAGGGCTGTGAAGATTTCTCCTCTTCTGAGCTCTCAGCATCCTCCCACCCAAGACTCTTTCTTGCACATCTGCCCTCAGTGCCTGCAGGCAGTACCGTCAGCCCTGCTGCGCTTTGCAGAGGAGCTGCTCCTGGGCAGAGCTGTGTCCCTGCAGCACTGCCCGTTTGCCATGACAGCTCCCTCCATCCCAGGAGCCCAGCCCAGCTCAGCAGCAGAGGACCAGACCAAGGCTTTTTAATGACCCCTCTGGTGGGTTTGGTGCCGACTCCATGAACCTCAGACAGTGACAGGAACTTGAAGAAACCTCTCCAGAAGTCAAAGTCAGATGCAAACTCCAAAGTTTCAAGGAGCGTTAATGGGTCCCACTGAGGGACATTACTGACAAAGCCTCCCCATGGTCTGGTTAGAGCAGAAAACTGGAGGCACAGATGACAGGTAGACAAAGGCAATGTAAAGGTGGAAGAGATTCTGAGGAAACCTGGATGTGTTCCATTAAGCCAAAGGGCCAAGGCGTGAGCCCAGCCCCTGGGAAGGGAGATCCTGTCCCTCACACATTGCTCAGGGCTCTTCCTGGGGCAGTGTGACATGGGGACGTGCAATGTCAAGGGCAGGACTACGGTCCAACACCTCCTAGGCTCTCGGGTGGGGAAGGGGAGGCAATCAGACCCTCATGTTGTAAGGATAAGGTGCTTCCTCATAGGTATCGGTGGCAGAGACAACAGCCATAGGCAAGGGGAGAAAGAGCTCATCTCTGTTGGGGCCTTTGCAGACTTTCTTCAGCCCTCTTCCATCTTCCTTCCTTTACTGATACCTCTCCGTCCTCCCTGGCTGTTCCTTGACACACAAAGCCTTGGCCTGATCCAGTCTCCCTCTGGGTGACTTGTTCAACCACAGCACTGCCCTTCGAGTGACATTTCTTTGTGTCCATTCTGGGCCTCCTCAGCTGCACTTTGTGGCATTACTTCTTCCTCATGCTGTATGTTACTACAAAGAAAAGCTCCATCATCTCTGAAATCACCCTTCAGTCACTCTCAGCCTACTCCTATACTGCCTCGAGCCTCCACACCTCTGAGCCAAAGATCTCCAGCTCCCTCAGCCACCCCACACAGGTCAGGTGCACTACATCCCAAACTCCACCTTGGCAGACCTCCACTCAACACTCTCCAGTTGCTCCCTATTTCTCCAAAATGGGGAGCCACACACTGGGACACACCAGTGCTGAGTGGAGGGGGATGAAATCTCAGGTGGTTTGGGAGCCCCACGCTCCTCCTCATGCAGCCTCGTCTGCAGCTGGCCTTCTTCATAGTATCCATGCTGTGCTGGCTCGTAGGGCATCCCTTGTAGTGCCCAGGCCCTTCTCGTCAGAGTCACTGCTCTGCCAGTCAGGTGCCAGCCTGTTCTGAGGTATGGGGTTATTCGCCCCCCTGCCCCCCGCCGATGCAGGGCTGGCCACTTCTCCTTGTAAAACGTCAAGTGATTTCCATTTGCCCAGTGCTGGAGTTTCTCCAGGGCCCCCCTGGACTGAAGCTCCATTGGCTCAGCTTTTCATGTTTGGGTGCAGCTGGCTCATCTTGATTGGGGTGTCTCTCACAAGAGAACAGCATGAGGAATTGCAGGGCACTACAAATACCTTCTCGTGGAGAAACTGTGGGGTCCTGGGGCTCTGGCACTGAGAAGGCCATAGGTCTGCACCCCGAGGAGAAGTTGCCTTTTATGCACGAGAGTGGCAGGAACACGTGGAGCTCTGCCTGGGGACGGACAGGCGGCTGAGAGCTGAAGGGTCATGGTCAAACACTGTGGTGGGTGGGTGGATGTCTGCTATGGACCTCCTGATGAGGAAGAGGAAGTAGATGAGGCCTTCTTCAGACAACTGGAAGAAGCCTCCTGTTTGCAGGCCCTGGTCCTCATGGCAGACCTAAACTATCCCACTATTTGCTGAACGGGCAACACAGCGGGGTGAAAGCCATCCAGGAGGTTTTTGGAGTTCATTGACAACATCTTCCTGACAAGGGTGAGTGAGGAGCCAGTGAGGGGAGGTGCCCTGCGGGACACCATATTTACAAACAAGAAACAGCTGGTCAGGGATGTAAGAGTTGGGGATGAGTAGGGAGAGTTGAGGCTCCTGAAGAAGGGAACAAGGCCAGGGGCAGGACTGCAGGAGCAGGCTTTGGCCTGCTAAGGCATCTGCTTGACAGAATCCCATGGGATACGACACTGAGGAGAAGAGGGGTGCAGAGAGCTGACGATTGTCAAGGATGTCTTCTTCAAGCTCCAGAAGGGTTGTCCCCAACTTGCAGGAAGTCAAGCAAAGGTGGCAGGAGGCTGGCATGGATGAGAAAGGAGCTCCCGACAAAAATCAAGTGTGAGGAGGAAGGCCAGAGAAGGGGGAAGCTGGCTGCCTTCCAGCCTCAAGGGTTCTGTGATTCTGGGCTGGAGAGAGCCATCTGAGTGTGTGTGTGCTTGTCTGTGCAGGGACGAACTGTGGGGATGAGGGGATCTCAGGGCCAGCTCCTGGATAGACGGAGGTTCTAAGAGCAGCTCTTGGGAGGAACCATACGTATCTGTGTCTACATAGTGTTATGAACATTTCCCTCCCTAACTAGTATGCAAACTACTCTTTTTAGTACGAAAGTGTATTAAATTTCTTAATATATATGTAGTTCATGTTGTGCACCGGTTAGTCATGCTTGAGGAAGCAAACTAAAGGACACCAGATCATCACAAGGACCAGAAGGACAGCCCAGCCCTTCAAATAAGGACTTGGCTTCTCGGTACCTTTGAGCTTTTCATGAAGATAAAAGATACCCCTGGAAAACCAAGATAATACCAGCAGCCCAGCCCCTCTAACACATCTTTGAAACCCTCCCAATGTTGTCTGGCATCAGAGAGAGGTAATTATAGCAAGACCAACTCCAGGAATGTCTGGATCAATAGACAAGCAACAAGACTGCTGATGGATGATGGTGCTGCAGAAGCAGTTGCTTTGTGAAGTTTTGCTATGATTAGCAATGGGTAGTGTGTGTGTTAATTAGTGATTAGTCAAATCCTGTTGTACCTGAATGCTTGAAGAGTGTAAGAACCCTCTGTAGTAACCACATTCAGGGTGCCCCAAATGGTCTGGAACACCCCAGGCACTTGACTAAATATTTACGCTTGTAATTCTACTCTTTGTGTCCGAGCCTCAGTCCTCGGTCGGCACGGGCCAGTTGTGAATTTCCGTAAGAGTTTGGCGACCCAGATGGGACACAGCCGACTCACCTGATCCAACCTCTCACTACCACCCAGACCCTGAGGATCTCCACTGCAAGCTTGTGAGTGAGTTCCTTTGAAGATACTTGGGCACAGGGACAGTGAAGCGTGGATCTTGCTTGACAATAAGGAGGTAATGTTCTTATATAATGGGAGGCTGACAAAGTATGGTGACGAGGTCACCGGTAGATGACTTGCTGCAGCCCTGGAAATCCATTGATGGGATGGCTGGGTCGTCAAAAACCCGAGCCCTGTGTCAGGAAATTTGGCCAGAAGTGACCGCCTTTGATGATGCGTCCCAAACGTGGCCACGGCTTGGTTCTGTTGACGACATTAGGCTGAGCTATTTATCCCAGCAATTGAAGGATTGGTTCCCATTACAGATGGACTACTGGGGTATCTGGGATAATTACTGGACTATTGGGATATCAGATATAAAAAAAACCCAAACAACCAAAAAATTCCCTCCAGAGCAGAGAATAAGTAAAGATCTCTGAACGAATGGGAAAAAGAAGAGCTCTTTCCATTCTGGAATTCACAAATATCACAGAGAAGTTTCCCCTCTTGGTCAGAAATTGAATAAAACCTTCAGCCAAATGGGAAAACCAGGGATGTTCCCCATTCAGCTCCACCTGCCCATCCTACTGCTCTTTTCTCTGCTTTTCCTCTGGTTTCTGCTCCAGCTAGTGCTACTGCTTCTGCTTTGCTAGCACCTCTGAGAAGAAATTCTAGGGCCAGGACTGGAACCTGGCTAGCTTTCTGTGGGAACAGGCCGCCTGCCATTTGCACTGATTTGGTTTTGGGGAAACAACAAATGCCCAGACTGCGGGATGATCCAGAGAAGCTGCTGCAAACCACACACAGCATCTTCTGCTTTTATGATTCTACGTGGTCCGATGTGCAGCAACTGTTTGAGACTGTCTTTACTCCAGATGAAAAACTGAAAATCTGGGAGACAAACTGCAGATGGGCCAGGGAAGCACAGGGCAGAAGCCCATGGCCGGGCAATAACCCAGGGCGGGACCCCAACTTACCAGCGAACAGAGGTATGCTGCAAAGAGAGAGAAGGGGATGGTTAGAGTCATTAGAAAGAGTGTGGATTGGGTTAAGGTCCAAGAATGTCAGCAGGGAATCACTGAACACCTCTCTGAATATTACGCCCAATTGGTTAAACAAACAAGACTGTTTGGAGGGGTCAACGTTGAGAAGGTGGAAAATCGATCTTTAATGGTATCTTTCTTTGTAGATCAGTCAGCCTCAGAGATTAAGAAATATTTTTCTAAGCATGTGCCAGGATGGCAGGGCAAAGGATTGGATGAAATAGTCAGCATTGCTATGTTTGTGTTGAATGGAAGAGAAGAAAGACAGCTGAAGCAAAATAAAGAAAGAACGGGAATAGAAAGAAAAAAAAGAAAGAACAGGACAGGTACACAGAGGTTTTCTGAGGTAAGGTCAGAGGAGGAAATTGTAGGAGCAATGGACCTCGAGGAACTAGGCACTGTTGTAATTATTGTGGACATTTAGGCCATGGGAAACAGGAGTGCCCAGTATGACCAAAGGGCCTCCCAACAGCACCTCTCAATCCTCTGCTGCAGTCTTTCCCTGCTCTCTGCACCAGGGGCAGCTAGATTTCACCCAGGACTGACAGCTACCAGGGACCTACGGTGCAGGCACTACAGCAGCCTCTGTATAGGAAATATTTTCCCCTTCTTTTTATGAGAATCTGGTCTCAAACCTTTTGACTGATGAACATAATTCCTCCTGTCTAACAGGTACAGGGGCAACTTTTTTGACCTGAAATCAGTATACCTAGTCATCTGGACTCTCAATACCTTTTTGCATTTCCCTGGGGAAAGATACAACTAACATGGACAACGCTCCTTCAGGGCTTTCCTGCGTCCTCCACTATTTTTCCAACATTTTGTTAGAAGATTTGCAGGATGCTGTCTTTAAAGAAATGGATATGGTTTTAATACAATATGTTAATGATTTATTGGTAGCCAAGGCATCTTATAGAGCTTACTGTTGGCCTTCGCTGAGAAGGGCCATCAGGCTTCTCCACATAAGATACAACTTTTGTAAGAGGAGTGTAAAACACCTGGGTTACATTCTCCAACAAGACGAGTGTTGTTTACCTGAGCACCGTATTCTGAGCACCTGAGCACACAAAATCTTCCCCAAGCAGTTACTGAAAAAAATGCGAGCCTTTCCAGGAGCTGTAGCATTCTGCTGCCCCTGGAGAGCTGCTTCTGGGGAAATGGCGAATCCACTGATACAGACTACTGCTCATGGTGCTGGAGAACCCATCCACTGAACAATAGACAAGGTAAAGGCATCTGAGCTTTTGAGGCACGCATTAGTGACTGCACCTGTTCTGGGATTGCTGGACTACGGGAAGCCATTTACCTTGTTTGTACATGAAGAAATGTAACTATCCCAGCCAACACCACTACCGTCTGGCAGCTCAAGGACCCTTTGCTTGTGTCCCTAGGACAGCTGCCGCAGCACTCCTAGTTGAACAGAGCGAAAACGTGCTGCTTGGATCCCCTCTAGTGCTACAAGTACCACATGGACTTGAAACGCTGCTGTCACACAGCACTGTCACTACAGCTATGGCTGATTCTCTTAATGGCAGAACACATAAGAATGAAGTGATGTAATACACTGAACCCTGTTACTCTACTCCCTCCACCTGGGGAAGAAATTCCACATCACGATTGTGTGGTAACAACCCGTGAAGCCGAAAAGACTCAAAAATATTTACAGAAGTGCCCTTTCCAGATCCGGATCTTGACCTATGTGTAGACGGGTCCCCATATTATCTAAACAGTGACCAGGTTACAGGTTATTCAGTAACTCCTGAAAATAAAGTCGTGGAGCCTTTGCCACTCAGTCCAAAGCTGAGTGAACAAGCAGCAGAATGGATTGCATTAACAAAGACTTGCCAGCTGTCCAAAGAAAAGACTGCAAATACACTGATTCTCGATATGCCTTTGGAGTATGCCACACCACTGGGCAGTTCTGGAAGGGGCGTGGGTTTATAACTTCTTGTGAGAGTACTGAACCGTTAAAAACTAGACAGTTGCCACAAAAACCAACTGTCATTCATCAGCCAGCCAATACTGGTGAAAGGACAAAACAAGAAATAGGAAAAGATCTAGCAGATGTTGCAGCTAAAGCCACAGCACGACAGCCGTACAAAACACCAGGCTTACAAGCAGTCCAGCGGTCTGACCTCGTGTTATCGGCTCCTGAAAAGATCTATTTGACCATTTCTGCTGAAGAAATTGATTCTTGGGAAAGGTATGAAGCAACCAAAGACTCCCAGGGAAGAGTACTCCAGAGAGAGGGACGGAAAAACTTCCTATTTTACCTGAGCAACACCTGCTTCCCATAGCAAAAACGTATCACCATCCAGGGCATCTGGGGACTGCTGCACTAGCCCACACAGTGCTGAAGAATTGGTTCATGCCAGGAATTTATGCCACAGCCAAATAGGTAACTGCCTATTGCACGCACTACCATTTCCCTTAATGCATATTTAGCAAGACCTCAACAAAAACCAAAGCTGTCTCCCTGTGAAATACTATTCAAAAGACTGATACAACTCCCTGGAACTTACGTACCCGCTCATGTCAGTTTATGAGCAGGAAATGCAAATGTGGCCCAGTGTATTTTACAGGTTCAGAAATTCTTAAAATACAATCAAGCCCGGGCACAGTTAATACAGCCAGTACCTCTAGAAGGAACTTTTCTTCAATCGAAGGAATTATGTTTGGGTAAAAGTATACGGAAAAAAGGAACACTTATCCCCTTGGTGGGAGGGACCATTTTTGGTATTGCTCACCTTTCTGAGTAGTAAAGGTGGAAGAAAAACCGACTTGGATCCATCACTCCCACCTGAAAGCAGTGACCAGTCTAGAATTGGAACCAGGAAACCCTCCTGCCACCAAGGGAACATCCCTCCCTGGAAAGAGAAAACTACCCATAGCCATGAACCTACACAGAGCTGGTGGACTGGCTGTGACCTCGTTAACCTTGTCTAAAAAGTTCGACAACAGGGAAGTTGAAAGTAATTTGTTTCTTATGAATTGCACATGGACTGAACTATATCCTTACTGAAAACTACAGTGTAATCAAGAGATAATTCTCTTTGTTGCAATATGCTGTTTGCTTTTTCTTACTAATAATAATATTTTCAAAACTCTTACACAAAACCTGTTATAATGATACATCACACCATAGATTTGTTCTGGGCTGGAGTTTATTGAGTTCTGCAAACTCCAGAACAATGTGGATGTTTGCAGAGAAATTAACACGGTATTCTGTAGGAAGCCATAATCAAAGGAGAGATAATTGTAAAATGTTGGTTTCCTATGGGATCCTGATTGCTTTGGGTCATCTAATGTGGGTCCAAGCCTTACTGGCTTACCTAAACAACCAGATCCAGTACACGCTAACCCTTTTGCAGGACATACTTACCATGATTATGATTTCTTTGAGGATTCTACTCCTCTATTTACACAACTACCTGAGCAATATTGTGGAGAAAGGGCATGCAAGTATTTACCCCCGACCTGGGCTGGGCAGTGTACTCTCGGTGCAGTAATACCAACCACACAGTTTAGAACCAGTACCTCTTCTGCCTCTGGAGCTCATAACTACTGGTATATGTGAGAAAAAGCATCACAGCCCTCTGACAGAATGTGGCACTGAGCTCCACCTGTGTGTAAGAGCTTTTATCCCATGGTTAGGGGTTGCTGAACGAGAAAGCACGGTTGGAAATGTGTCAACAGAATTAGAAAAAGCCATTAAAGAAATGGCAGATAGTATGACAGCCCTACAGGAAGAAATCACATGATGATCACAAATGGTAACAGAGACTCAATTAGCCGTAGGCTACCTATTAGCAGCAGAGGACGGAGTATGTGCGTTATTGAATGACAGCTGCTGGGTTTATATGAATCCAGACCAGAAAAATGAAACTGATATAAATAAGGTAAAGACACATTTAAAAGTAATACATGAATTAAGACAGGCATCTCTCCTCCATCTGTTTGGGTGGTTAACTTCTTGGCTCCCACGCTTGGGTATAAGATTGTGAACTGAAAGGATTTTTGATGTTGTATTCGCTTTCTTATTTTGCTTTTTATATTATATATGTGTCTTTGCAGCATTGTATCACCTTAGGCACTCGACTTAGTACTAAAATAATGGATAATAGAATGTGACAGGTCCCTACCTATTATAACCATCAGTCTTTAAAGTATAAAGGATATTCACTTTGTTAATGTATATTAGTTCACATTATACACTGTAATGTAATGAGGTAGTGGAATTTTACTAGAGACTTCTGTATTGTCCATGACTAGAGTAAAACAAACGAAAGGACAGCCCTGCCCTGGAAAGAAGGACTTTGCTTTGTGGAAGCTTAGAGCTGTCCCTGAAGGATAAAGGATACCCTGGGACAACCAAGGTAACGCCAGCATCCCAGCCCCTCTCACAACTCTTTGAAACCCTCCCAGCGTTGTCTGGCATCACAGATCAGTCACTCGAGCAAGACTGACTCCAGGGACAGCTGGATCAATAGACAAGCAGCAAGAATGCTGCAGAAATATTGTTGTTTTGCAAAGTTTTACTATGATTAGTAATCAGTAGTGTGGGTGTTAGTGATCAGTCAAATCATGTTGTACCTGAATGTTTGAAGGCTATAAGAACCCGGTGTAAAGCCACATTCTGGGTGCCCCAACTTTGCTGGGACACTGCATGCGCATGAATAAATATTTGCCCTTGTAATTCTTTACTTTGTGTCGTAGCCTCCTCGGTCGGCATGGGCCAGTTGCGAATGTTTGTGACAGTCAGCACTGTTCAGCAGTAACTAAAACATAGGTGTGTTATCAATGCTGTTGTCATGACAAATCCAAAACATAGCACCATACAAACGCAATTGAAGATACGCATCCAGATACCAGTACAGATGCAGATACAGGTAGAATTAGACATGCAGGTACCCATCAAGATCCCATTACAGACACCAATACCAATATAGGCAGAGACACCAACACTGATACCATGAGAGATACCACTGCAGACTCCATTGCAGATGAAGATGCCATTGTAGATGCCATGGCAGTCGCAGACATTACACATATACAAGTTCAGATGCAATTACGGGTGGAGATGCCACTCCAGATACCCTGCATATGTCGTTGTGGACGTAGAAAAATTGGAGGTGCAGATAGCATTGCAGATACCCTGGCAGGCAGAGATAGCGTTGCTGATACAGATACCGTTTCAGAGGAAGGTGTCTTTGCAGATGCCAGTGCAGATGCAGATATAATTTAAGATGTAATTCATAGTATCATAGAACCATAGAATATCTCAAGTTGGAAGGGACTCGTAAGGATCATTGAGTCCAATTCCCAGCCCCTTGCAGGACTACGTAAAACTGAACCATATGACTAAGAGCATCATCCAGACGCTCCTTGAACTCTGACAAGCTTGGTGCCGTGACCACTTCCCTGGGGAGCCTGTTCCGGTGACTGACCACCCTCTCAGTGAAGAACCTTTTTCTAATGTCCTGGTTGAACTTCCCCTGATGCAGCTTCATTCCATTCCCTTGTGTCCTATTGCTGGTCAGCAGATAGAGGAGATCAGCACCTCCCCCTCCGCTGACCCCCTTGAGAAAGGTGGAGACTGTGATGAAGTCACCCATCAGCCTTCTCTTCTCCAAGCTGAACAAACCAAGTGACCTCAGCCGCTCCTCAGAAGTCTTGCCCTCGATGCCTTTCCCTGTCTTGGTCACCCTTCTCTGGACACACTCTAAGAGTTTGATGTCCTCCTTATATTGAGGCGCCCAAAATCTGGCATGGATGAGAAAGGAGCTCCTGACAAAAAACAAGCAGGAAGAGGAAGCCCAGAGAAAGTGGAAGCTGGTAAAAAAGCCTTCCAGCCTCACGGCTTCTGTGCTGCTGTGCTGGAGAGAGCCATTTGCATGTGTGTGTTTGTCTGAGCGTGGGGGATCGGGGGGGTGAGGGGATCGTGAGGCCAGCTCCCACATAGACAGAGGGTCTCAGACCAGCTCCTGGAGGGATCCCTAGTGCCTGTGTGTCTCTATATGTACACATTTTGCACTAAGACAGCCTTGCATACAAACAGCCCAACCCTCATTTACTCTTTTTCTGCTGACCCTGCTTTTGTTTGCTCTGTACCCTCCTTTGGTGTTTTGGAGATTGTGTTCATGGCAATTCCTATCTGGATCTGTAGAGACCTGCAGCTCCTCAGGCTGTTATCTGTGAGACTGCACCAGCAGCGTGGGGAGCCACCTGCACACAGACATGAACAGCTGGCCAAATGGAGCTTCAGCACAGGCGGACCTTGAGAAACTCAGCGGTGTGGCCCACAGAAACGTCTGCAGTGGCTCTGAGGAGAAGGACCTGGGAACTATGAGGGACACCGTACGAGCCAGTGGTTTATGCTCAGCAGGAACAAGGGCAGTTGCATACGGGACTGCATTAGGATGAGCATGTTCACCCAGACCAGGGGAGTCATTCTGCCCCTTGACACAGCACTGGTAGGGACCCACACACATGGGTTTGCCCCAGTTATTGGCTGCCTATTTTGATGGAGTTGGGAGAAGCTGGAGAGTGCTCAGATGAGAAGTGGCAAGGTGGGGTTTGGGGCCTTAAGCAGATGCTGTGTGTGGAGGGGCTGGGAGACCTGGGCTTCTTTGGCACTTTTACCTAGTGGCAGAGAGGCTCAGGGCAGTATAGGAGTAGCCTGAGACTGCTTGCAGGGTGGCTTCAGAGATGGTGGAGCTTTTCTCCAAACTGGGAAACATCATGGGAAAGAAAAAATGCCACCAAGGGAGCTTGTGAGTTTGAGATTGGACACGAGGAGAAAGAAATGTCACTCCAAGTGCAGTTCTCTCTTACAACAGACCACCCAGAGAGAGTCTGGATTAGCCAAAGCTTTGTATTGCAACGAGCACTCTGTGAAAATGGAGAGATCTCAGTAAGGGTAGGAAGACGCTCAGGTGAGACCAGGGTTGGTGAGCAGGGTGGATGTCAACAGCCTGCAGGGAAAGAAGTGCAGGTGTGGGATACCTGTGGTTGAGAGAGCTGAAGGCTCTGGCAAGGCTGAAAGCCTGTTGCTCTCGTGGGCTATGGCTCTTCTCTGTGCAGTTGATGCCTGTGAGGAGACATCTTATCATTATAGTACCAGGACTTCATTGCCTCCTCATCGCAACCCATGAGCCTGGAAGAGATGGTACTGCAGTCCTGCTCTAGGCATTGCACATCCCCACGTCACACTGCCCCAGGAAGAGCCCTGAGCAATGTGTGAGGGACAGGATCTCCTCTCCCAAGGGTTGTGGGTCAGGGCTTGGCCCTTTGACTTAATAGAACACATCCAGGTTCAGTCAACATGAGAGCCATCTTTTCCTTTCCTTTGCCTCCCTGTCGTCACTGCCTCCAGTTTTCTGCTCTAACCAGACCATGGGGAGGCTTTGTCAGTAATGTCCCTCAGTGGGACCCATTAACGCTCCTTGAAACTTTGGAGTTTGCATCTGACTTTGACTTCTGGAGAGGTTTCTTCAAGTTCCTGTCACTGTCTGAGGTTCATGGAGTCGGCACCAAACCCACCAGAGGGGTCATTAAAATGCCATTTTGGGCTGGTCCTCTGCTGCTGAGCTGGGCTGGGCTCCTGGGATGGAGGGAGCTCATGGCAAACGGGCAGCGCTGCCGAGAGACAGCTCTGCCCAGGAGCAGCTCCTCTGCAAGGCGCGGCAGGGCTGAGGGTACTGCCTGCAGGCACCGAGGAGAGACATGCAAGAAAGAGAGAGGTTTAAAGGCAGTGTGGGATGGGAGAATGCTCAGAGCTCAAAAGAGGAGAAACCTTCACAACCCTTGACACGGTAAGTCTCTCGGTGCAGGGCAATGCAGCTGCAGCTCGTGGAGGGATCTCCTAAAGCTGGCACAGCCCACAGACTGTGGGATGTTTCTCTGGTGTAGAGAGGCAGGACATGCTCCAGAGCAGGGCTTCCCTGCTGCACTGTCAGAAGGACGGGGCATGAGAGCTGCCTTCTTTCTGGAATGGCTGCAGTGGTGTGAAGCTGGGTGTGCAGCCAGGTGTGCGCAGGGCTGTCCTTTTGAGCAGGGTCCCTGCACTCCAGGCTATGCCAGGGCAGGGAGCGCCCCAGAACACTGTGGGGAGAAGCTATGGGTAGAAGGAACAGCTGCTGACAGGGCAGGATCCTTCTGCTTTCATGAGAGTATTGCACAGGTCAAGGCTGCTCACAGCCCCACATCACCCTCAGGACATTTCCAAGGGGACTTTTCAAGAAGCACATGAAGGCAATGCCTACTTGAAAGCTCAGGATCCCGTTCTTTCTGTTTTCTATTCTTGGTTGTTCTGGTTGGCAATGGGACATAGAAAGTCACCTCTTTGGGAGCAGGCACTTAAACTCCAAATCTGTTGCTCTTAGAGATGAATCAACGTGGGAGTAGCAGAAATCAACACCCTGCAGCTTACAGACAGCACCAGTAGCACGTTTGCAGCCTCCTCAGGGTTGGTCTGATGTTCCCATCAGAGCCTGCAACCACTGAGCTGCCCCTGGGCAGTGCCCTGCTGCCAGGAGGGGTCTGCAGGGCAGAGCTGAGCACACAGCGGGTGGGATGGGCTCTGTGAGCACTGAGAGGGAGGAGACCTGGGGACAGGGAAATGGTTCCCGGCAGGGACAGCTCCACGCAGCAGAGACATGGGCAGGGGGTGAGAGAGAGAGCTGCTACCATCAGCGTCTTGGGAGGGGGATTCTGGCACCTCCCTGCTATCCCTTGCAGTGCAGATGCCTTCCGCTGAGCAACCCCCTGGTCTCCTCTCCCACCCAGCGGCGTTTCTGCCATCAAGGCCATGGGTTCTTAAGCCGAGTCGAGTTCTCTGCAGGTTCAGCCCAAGGAGGAGAAACTCCTGAGTGCTCCCTTGGCAAGAGTGTTGCGGCATTTCTCCATCTTGCCCTCCTGTCCATGCTTCCCTTGGTCTTACCCTCAGACTCTCTGGGAACAAGGACGCTTCAGGTGCAGTGCACACACCGATGCTGCATGTCCTGTGATGCAGCTGTGTCCATGGGAGCAAAGTGCCTCAGTTCCTTCCAAGCTGTGGGGCTCTGGACAGTGCAGTGTGTGGGGCTGGGGACTGAGCTGGCTCTGCTGAGGTCCCTACACTTTTAGCACATCCAGGAGCTTCCCTGGGCTTGTGCTGCCAGAAGATGCTGAGCAGCTCCTCTATATTACAAGTGGTTTACCGATATAATCTGCATGTCAGGGCTGCTGCTTCCTTGCAGCTACTAGCCATGGACAGCAGCTGGACGCGGTCTCCTCAGTGCTGGTCTCTGCGCACTTCCAAACTGTCCTGCCGTGTCCTTAGGTTCGTGTAAGCCCTAAGACAAATGGCGAATTTCAGAAGCTGTCACCCACTTTCCCCCATTCCCAGTGCTGTAGAGCAGGGATGAGTCCTTGGGAGACTATGGGCAAAGCCCTACTCCTTATATCAGACTCAGCCAGCACAAACCTGAGCTCCAGCCTGGGGGACACATGAAGGTCCTGAAAGAAGGGATATAGGCAATGGGTGTTGGGGAGGTGGGGTGGGGGCTTGGAGGGGGCAGGGAAAGGGAAGAGTTTTGCTCAGAGCAATCCTCACTTGTGAGTGTGCTTTCTTCCTTTGGCAGTACCTCAGGAACAAAGGGATCAGATGTCCAACGGCAGCTCCATCACGGAGTTCCTCCTCCTGGCATTCGCAGAGACGCGGGAACTGCAGCTCTTGCACTTCTGGCTCTTGCTGGGCATCTACCTGGCTGCCCTCCTGGGCAACGGCCTCATCATCACCGCCGTAGCCTGCGACCACCGCCTCCACACTCCCATGTACTTCTTCCTCCTCAACCTCTCCCTCATCGACTTGGGCTCCATCTCCACCACTCTCCCCAAAGCCATGGCCAATTCCCTGTGGGACACCAGGTCTATTTCCTATGTAGGATGTGCGGTCCAGCTCTTTCTGTTTTCCTTCTTGCTTGGAGCAGAGTATTTTCTTCTTGCTGTCATGGCCTATGACCGCTATGTTGCCATCTGCAAACCCCTGCACTATGGGACCCTCCTGGGCAGCAGAACTTGTGTCCACATGGCAGCAGCTGCCTGGGGCACTGGGTTTCTCCATACTGTGCTGCACACTGCCAATACTTTTTCCCTACCTCTCTGCCGAGGCAATGTCCTGCACCAGTTCTTCTGTGAAATCCCCCAGATCCTCAAGCTCTCCTGCTCACACTCCTACCTCAGGGAAGTCGGGCTTTTTGTGGTCATTGCCTGTTTATTCTTTGGTTGTTTTGTTTTCATTGTGCTGTCCTATGTGCAGATCTTCAGGGCAGTGCTGAGGATCCCCTCTGAGCAGGGACGGCACAAAGCCTTTTCCACGTGCCTCCCTCACCTGGCCGTGGTCTGCCTCTTTGTCAGCACCTCTTTTTTTGCCTGCCTGAAGCCCCCTTCCATGTCCTCCCCATCCCTGGATCTGGTGATGGCAGTCCTGTACTCAGTGGTGCCTCCAATAGTGAACCCCTTCATCTACAGCATGAGGAACAAAGAGATCAAAGATTCCCTGAGGAAAGTATTTCAACACATATTATTTCAGCATCATTAAGGTACCCCTATACCTTATGATACTCCCAGGGTATCTCAGGAAAAGTCAGGGCTATCTTTTATTGAGAGAATTGGAAGGGTAAAACTGAGAAAACCTGTGGGTTGAGTTGAAGACAGTTTTAATAGGTAAAGCAAAAGCTGTGCATGCAAGCAAAGCAAAACAAGGAATTCATTCACTGCTTCCCATCGGCAGGCAGGTATTCAGACATCTCCAGGAAAGCAGGGCTCCATCAGGCATAGCAGTTACTTGGGAAGACAAACGCCATCACTCTCAATGTCCCCCACCTTCCTTCTTCTTCCCCCACCTTTATATTGCTGAGCATGACATCATATGGTCTGGAATATCCCTTTGGTCAGTCGGGGTCAGATGTCCCGGCTGTGTCCTCTCCCAACTTCTTGTGTACCCCCAGCCTACTCGCTGGTGGGGTGGGTTGAGAAGCAGAAAACGCCTTGACTCTGTGTAAGCACTGCTCAGCAATAAAGCAAACATCCCTGTATTATCAACACTGTTGTCATCACAAGTCCAAAACACAGCCCCATACTAGCTACTATGAAAAAATTTAACTCTATCCCAGCTAAAACCAGCACACGGACCTCCGGTACCAGGCTCCTTGCATAAATAAAGAAGCCAGTAGAAAATCTTTGGTCTGAGCTCTCATCTCTCCAAATCTTCTCTGGAGCTGGGGGCACAGCCCAGCAGGAAGAAAGGGTTAAGGAGCCCAAATCCCAGCTGCCACATGGAGAAGCAGCCCATGGGGCCCCCGAGGCTGCACCTTGCTTCCTCAGCGGGCACTCCCTCTCTTCTGCCCGCGTATCATCAGGGCTGCTGCTTCCCTGGAGCCGTGGCCAGCAGTAGGACATGCTCTTTTCAGTGCTGGTCTCTCCTCCCTTCCACACTCTCCTCTTGTGCCCTTGCGTTTGTGTTAGCCCGAAGGGCTCGTGGACCTTGAGACAGTCCTGTTGTCTCTATGGTGGCATCCCTGTGGCTGTGGGCAGGAGCAGGCCATGTGAACCACTGTGTCCGAGCTGGCCTCCCTGCTAGCACCACCATCACCAAAAGGGCTCCTCAGGGCCAGATGCCTCTTCCAAAGTTTGGGTCGGGACTATGCCCAAGGAGCCACTCCCTCAAAAGGACTTCTGCTCTTCTGGGGTTCTTGATAGCTTCAGGGAGATAATCTTAGCGTCCCAGGGGGATCTGTCAGGGACTGAGAAGTGGACCATTAGTTCCCTTCTTGGTGGCACATGTCCAAGCAGACAGTAACTTTTCTCTGACTTATCTCCCCGGTGCTCTCACCTGCAGTGGGGCTGATGGCAGACGCCATCCTGGAGAGGAATCGGGAGGTGCCAGGAGAGCTCAGGGGATCTCCAGGACCACTATGTTAGTCTGACTTGGCAGTGAGTTGCACCTCATAAAATTAGTGACCATCCGAGGTGGAGTGTCCCAGAGGAAAAGGCAAACCTGATGAGACCATGGGCTAACGAGGGCTCTGCAATGCCAGAAAAGGCTGTGAGGAGCCAGCAGGCAATAGGACCAAAGGCTGGAGAGTGGTTCATGAAAGCCTCTTGGATAGCCCATGGGCTGGATCTAGTGCAGCTCTGCCCTGCCCTTTTGTGCCATTGCAGACACCCCTTGCTCCTGCCCAGCCCTGTCCTTAGCTATTGAGCATCAAGGGAAGATGGAAAGGGGCTCAGCAGCAGTGATCCCTTTCTGGCTGGGTGTGGCGGGTTGACCCTGTCTAGATGCCAGGTGCCCACCAAAGTCGCTCTATCACTTTCCCTCCTCACCTGGACAGGGGAGAGAAAATATAACAAAAGACTTGTGGATCGAGATAAGGACAGGGAGATCACTCACCAATTACCGTCACGGGCAAAACAGACTCGACTTGGGGAAAAAATTAGTTTAATTTATTGCTAGTCAAATTAGAGCAGGATAATGAGAAATAAACCCAAATCTTAAAACACCTTCCCTCCACCCCTCCCTTCTTCCCAGGCTTAACTTTACTCCTGATTTTCTCTACCTCGTCCCCCCCGAGCGGCGCAGGGGGATGGGGAATGGGGGTTTGGGTCAGTTCATCACACGTTGTTTCTGCTGCTCCTTCCTCCTCAGGGGGAGGAGGACTCACACTCTTCCCCTGCTCCAGCGTGGGGTCCCTCCCACGGGAGACAGTCCTTCTTCACAAACTTCTCCAACGTGAGTCTTTCCCATGGGCTACAGTTCTTCACGAACTGCTGCAGCATGGGTCCCATCCACGGGGTGCAGTCCTTCAGGAACAGACTGCTCCAGCGTGGGTCCCCCGCGGGGTCACAAGTCCTGCCAGCAAACCTGCTTCAGCGTGGGCTCCTCTCTCCACGGGGCCACGGGTCCGCAGGTCCTGCCAGGAGCCTGCTCCAGCGCGGGCTTCCCACGGGGTCACAGCATCCTTCGGGCACCCGCCTGCTCCAGCGTGGGGTCCTCCACAGGCTGCAGGTGGATATCTGCTCCACCGTGGACCTCTATGGGCTGCAGGGGGACAGCCTGCCTCACCATGGTCTTCACCACAGGCTGCAGGGGAATCTCTGCTCCGGGGCCTGGAGCACCTCCTCCCCCTCCTTCTTCACTGACCTTGGTGTCTGCAGAGTTGTTTCTCTCACATCTTCTCACTCCGCTCTCTCTCTGGCTGCAACTGCAACTCCCCTGTAACTTCTTTTCCCTTTCTTAAATCTGTTATCACAGAGGCGCTACCACTGTTGCTGATTGGCTCGGCCTTGGCTAGCGGCAGGTTCGTCTTGGAACCCGCTGGCATTCACTTTATCGGGCATAGGGGAAGCTTCTAGCAGCTTCTTACAGAAGCCATCCCTGTAGCCCCCCCTGCTACCAAAACTTTGCCACGCAAATCCAATACACAGGGTCTGCTCCCCACCCTGACCAGCATGGCCAGTGCAGGCTCACCCCTTGGTCCCAGGGCACCACAGCTCCCTCGCTCTGCACAGCAGCACTGCCAGCTTGGGGCCTTGCAGGGAGCATGGAGAGGGAAGCAGGAGCAGTTGGCCAGGCCAGCACGGACATGCTCACCAGGGGAAAGGCTGTCTGGGGAGCAGGGATGACTGTGGAGAAGAGCAAGGGAGCGTATCTGTGCCTGCAGGGAGGAATGCATGGCAAAGAGAAACCTTTTTCTGCAGGCACCCACTCGGGGCAGGCTGCTCTGTCCCCTGGCCAGGACTCTTGTGCTGGCCTAGGGTGACGGGTGTTGTGGATGAGTGATTTAGATCACCTAAAAATCACCATCAAAGGTATTAGCAACAGTGATTTTAATGTGATTTTGTAAAACTGAGACTTAACAAGGTTCAATGGCAAGGCTCACTCTATTACTTACTCCATGGAAGAAACATACAAAGGAAAATCAAGGTAGAGTCCATTTAGAATGATTTACACAAAGATCAGAGATGCAAAAAGGTAAGGGAGACCCTCCCTTTGAGTCACGAGGTTCAGAATGGACCCCCTTGCTTTCTAAACTCCTTCTCAGAGAGGAGTCTAGGTGCGGCTGGATCCAGACTTAGTCCCAGACTTGGTCAACGGTTTATGTCTAATGGAACTAGACCCATGGATTTCTTTAGCATTAGTTCAGCATGTGCCAGTCACTTACTGAGGATCTGTTGTGAATAAGGGGTCTCTCTGCCTTGGGTAAGGAAGGATCTCTTAGTCTCTGGTAAGGAATCTCAAACCTTGAGAGGCGTCCCTGCTCAAGAGGAGAGTCGCCTGGTGTGCAGTCCAGTTCCAGTTCAGGGAGAACTCAAATTGGGCTCATGCAAGGATCTGTCATTGGTAAAAGGTCTCTCTGCCTCGAGGAGCAACCTTGAGAGGCGTCCCAGCTCAAGGGGAGATCTCCACCATGCAGCCACACTGCCTAGCAGGGAGAGCTCAAAGAAGGCTCCCTTAGGCCGTCATATTTATGGGATAAAGTGGTTGGCTCGCAGTGAAATTGCATACAATGGGAGAGCTATGCACGAAACTCCTTATACCCACAACTTCCTTTGTTCCTTAATGAATGAGTCTTGGAAAAACCACCTGCTATTCATGTGTTAATCACATAATCAGTATTCCAAGCTCATATGCATCGATGCTCACTGTGTCATTCTGCTCCTTCATGGGTTTCCTAGAGGAGTTCTTGGCCTGCCTATGGCTCAGGCCTTTACCTCCATTGGAGCCTGTACCCAACTACTGCGAGTTTGGTTAAGGGGTCGAGTGCATCCGTCACAGTTCCCCACAACCCATCCAGCTTCTTTGAAAGCCCTGTTAATTCTCCTCTAACACCCAAGTTGTCCTAGCCCCACAGTTCCTTGAATTCTCATACGCACCGCTCCACCCCTGCACTACCACATCTCTGACAAACCCTTTGTTTTTCCCCAACAGTGATGGGACCTAACCTGTCTGTGTTAGGTCTGTGCACCCTTCACACTCATGGATGTTTCCTGAGGTCCATCCAAGTGTGGGGAGTGAAGGAGGAAAAGGGCAAGGTCAGCTCACAGGGCATGAGTGGGCACGGCCACCCTCAGCAGTGGACATTCCCCATCTCCTAGGCTGAGGCATGTACACAGCATAGAATTGTCTCTTTCGTTCCTGACTAGCAGAAGAGGGGTCTTCCTTCCTGACATCTTCCCAGGACAAACCTCCTCCTCTTCCCCATCCACAAACATCAACTTCTTTCCAGTTCCATTGCTGGGCTCAGATATGGGTTAAGGACTTGCTAAAGCCATCAGCCATCTCCTTGTTTCTCACTGACACCCCTCGGTCCTCTCTCTGAGACCTACACACACACAGAGCCAATCAGTGCTGTTTACAGCCACTCGCTCTTCAGAAGAGGCCTTGAGCTTCCTGGATCTTCCTGGATCTTCCTGGTGCTTATTAACTATCTTCCTGGCTCCCTCCAGAGCTCAAGGCAATCTTTTTTGTCCTTAAAAGGGCCTTTAGGACCATCTTTAGCCATGTGTTAGGTTTACAGTTGGACTCGATGGACTTAAAGCTCTCTTTGAACCTAAATGATTCGATGGTTCTAGGATACTATGATCTTTTATGAAATCATTGTCTTTTTCTGATCTTCTGTGCAGAACGAGCAGTCAGAGAAAAGCCTCAAATGCACCAGAAGGGATGCCAAGTGCAGTGCCAGTAAGAAGCAGGTGAGCAACAACCAAGGCTGTGGCTTCCTGGCAAGGAGTCTGCCCTGAGAAGGGGATCCAGCCTCTGAAATCTGGGGAAACAAAAGGGGACTTTTGCAAGACCCCTCTTCATCTGAACCGCCCTGGATATGTCATTAAGGATTGGGTATCATGACGTATACGGCAAATACTGATTCAGTTGGCACTGCCCAACGTTGCTACCACAGATACAAGCTGCTATCTTCCAAACATTTATGTTTAGGCAGATTAATGTGGAGGTTTTTGTAGAGAATTATACTCTTGGGGAAATTACAAAAACACCTGAAGAATTGTTGAGAGATGATTGACAGAAGCCCCAGCACATTTGATTCTCAAGAAACAGGCCACCAGAGTCCAAGGGAAGAACGGTTTGGGCACTTCCCTTGGATTTGGGAAACTGAAGCACGCTCCCCTTTGCCTGACAGCCTGCCCTCCTCAGCGGGCTGTGTGAGAAACTCTCCCAATTAGGTCTGAACTCACAGTCGTGTCAGGTAATTTATGTCTAATTGCAGCCAATTCTGTCTAATTCCAGCCAGTCAAGAGAGGTGATTATCCCGCTAAAATTCAACATTGGTGCGGCCTCACCTTGAATACTGTGTGCCGTTCTGGGCAACACAATTTAAGAAGGACGTGAAGGTCCTTCAGTGTGTCCAGAGGAGGGCAACAAAGCTGGTGAAAGGGCTGGAAGGAATGTCCTCTGAGGAGCAGCTGAGGACTTTGGGCTTGTCTAGTTTGGAGAAAAGGAGTCTGAGGGGCGACCTCATTGCTCTCTGCAGCTTCCTGAGGAGGGGACGTGGAGAGGGAGGTGCTGATCTCTTCTCCCTGGGATCCAGGGACAGGATGCCTGGGAATGGTTCAAAGCTGCACCAGGGGAGGTTCAGGCTGGACATGAGGAAGCATTTCTTTCCCGAGAGGGTGGTCAAACCCTGGAACAGGCTTCCTCGAGAGGTGGTCGATGCCCCAAGCCTGGCGGTGTTTAAGAGGCATTTGGACAATGCCCTTAACAACATGCTTGAACTTTTGGTCAGCCCTGAAGTGGTCAGGCAGTTGGACTAGATGATCATTGTAGGTGCCTTCCAACTGAAAGAGTCTACTCTATTTTATTGTTTTGTATTCTATTCTATTCTATTCATCCAATGTTGTCCTGCCAGCTCAGGATTTGAGCTTCCATTTGAACCCATAACATTTCAATTCACACTACCTCCATCTTCCTTCTGACACTGGCTGTTGTGTGACACGACTGTCCGGGTGCTCCAGGCAGGATGGGCAAATGTTTGATGCCTGAACTGGAACTGCTCCCCTTGTTGGAAATGCAAATGCAGCAGGCTCCAGCCAAGAGGCCCAACAAAGAAAACTTCCCATAGGGCCAATTAATGAAAACATCCCACAGGCTGTGGGACTTTCTCCTCAATGACAGAGAATTTGTGAGTCCAGATGATACAGCTTCACCTGTTTCTTCCTCTCTCTTTGTAACTTGTCTCTCAGCATTTACGAATTTAAGCTGCTTTGCCACTTTGAAACTGTCTCTCTTTGAAAAACTAACCCTGCATGTTTTGTTGTTTTTTTTTTTTTAAACGCAAATGAATATGCAGAATTGAAGTTGGTTTCCATATGTGGGACAGCTTTGCACAACGTGTGTTCCAAGAGGGGAAATATCTCAGCCTGCAATGGGAAATGGGTGAAGCTGTGGGGGATAAATGTGTTTCCTGAGACAATATTCGATATGCATACAATACTAAAAGGTTGTGAAGGTGAATGGGCATGAAAGCAACAGGAAAAGTGCCCATCCAAGGGAGCTCTGCAGAAGGAAGTTGGAGCTGGACACAGCATGAGGTGATAGAAGTGGGATCAGCATGCAGAGAAGACTTTTCTAAGGAAGGCTGTGCAAGGGAGTACGCTGACTTCACCCAGCTAAAAAAATAGAGACCGGGCAGTGTGCTGAAGTGATGGGGAGAAGTGTCCTGGGGTAAAAGAGTGTGAATGGGAGAAGGTGGGAGAGATTTGGGCTGCAGAGGTTTGAGGTAGTCCTTTCAAGGTCTGAGCAGGCTGAGCTTTGGAGCCAAGGCAGAATAAAGAAGATCTCAAGGATGTTTTGGAATTAGTGGTACTATCCCTAGTACCAGTAACAGGACAGTGCTGTAAGGGAACTCTTTCTTATTCCTGATGTCCATCAAGACTACAGCTCTTTAATTTCCTTCTCAACAGCCATTCTGTATTGACAAAATTGCTCTAAGTTCTCAGTAGCTAGCCTCTGGCATGAAGGTCTTAGAACAGTGTTTTACCTCTCCCTGCTACCTCCTTGTTATCCTTTAAAGCTTACACCTCTGAGACAGATTTGCCCCTAAATCATGCCTGCTCCATCTCTTTTCTCCCTCTTTTCATCAGGAGGAGGAGGTGGAGTAGGGCAGTTGTTTCATTTTTAGCCAAAGAAAGCCAAGGCACAGATCCCAGGTTAGTGCAAAGGAATGAAGAAAGGCAAAATTTTCATGTGGTATACAGATACACCAGCATTACCTGCATTTCCAGGCTCTGAAGTCCTAACTCTGCAGCAGGGAGCCTGGGAGGTCTCAGCTCCCTTCACCTGCCCTGCATTTCACCATGTAAAATGAAACTAACCTAGTCAAAAAGTTGGTTTTGATTCTCTTCGCAAACGAAAACTTCGCCTATGTCAGGAGATTGGCCCATACACCTGAAGAAGAATCACACTTTGCTGGACAAAAAGCTGAGGTGTTGCCAGGAATCTCAGGAGGCATGGCATAGTGATTCCTGGGTTCATGGAGCTGGTCAAAGGCCCTCGTCTCTGTTTCTGCAATGATGGCTTCAATGCCCGGCTCATTTGTAGGCTCTGTACATGGATGCTGACATTTACTGAGCAACCTGCTCTGAAAGGATGAACAGGGGAGGCTGTTATTTTTGGAGGGTAGAAGGATAGTAAAAGAGAAGACCCTGGCTTTGGGCAAATGAAAAGGGAAGCAAAGGATGTGGTCAGAGCTGTTTGGGGGCAGCTGTGAAGCAGCCCTGTGCCTGCTGTGAATTCCTTCTGGGGTCAGGGAGAACCTCAGAGCTTTCCCTCATTTGAAAACATGAAGGGGAAGGAAAGACAGCATCATTCAGGCTGGGAGGGACCTCGGGAGGTGTCTCGACCAACCTCCTGCTCAAAGCAGGGTCAGACCAGATTACTCAGGGCTTTATGCAAACACCTCTGGATCACATTCCAGGATAGACACAGTGCACACTCCCTGGGAAAAAGCTTCCAGTGCTTGACTATCCTCATGCTAGAAAAGTTTCTCCCTATATCTAGCCTTAGCGTCTCTTGTTTCAGCCCATTGCCTCTTGTCCTTGTGTCACGGACATGAGCCTGACTCTGTCTGCCTGGGAGCTGCGCAATGCTGCTGCATGTTCCCGTCAAGGTCTTCTCTTCTCCAGGCTGATCAAGACCAGCTCTCTAAGCCTCTTCTCACAGAACCTAAGTTCTCCCACCCTGATGGCCTCAGTGGCGCTACATTGAACTGGTTCCAGTTTATCAAGGTCCCTCCGGCATGGTGGGGTGTCACAACCTAGGGAATGATTTTGGATACCATGTAAAAAGTGCTGAGCAGACCGGCTGTGCTCCTGCCCGCATAGCCCAAGATGCTGTTGGCCTTATTTGCTGATGGCTCAGGTTTTACCTAATGAAACCCAAGGCCCACAAGAGCCTTTCCCACAGAGCTGCTACCGAGCTGGGCTCTGTCATTGCAGGGTCTTAGTCCACCTCAAGGTCAGGATTTCTTGGCTATCATGAGGTTCATCTTGGCTCCTCCCTCCAGTCTGTCATATCCTTTGGGATGGCAACCCTGCCCTCCAGTGCAGTTTCTGCTCTCCTCAATGTGATGGCTTCTACAAATGCAATGAAAAATCAACCTTTCCTCTCCTCTGGGTCATTCAAAACGTGTTAAACAGGGCAGGCTGCAGGACAGGCCCTTGCAGTTCCCTACTAGGTCCAGGTCTCCAGGCAGAGTACCACGCTTTGACCACGTCCCCCTCTGCCCGACCGTCCAGCTGTTTTTTTTACCCATCTACTTAGCCACCCATGCAGACCATAAGATCCTATCCTGGACACAAGTTGTGGGGCATGATGTTGAAAGCCTTGCTGATTTCCAGCTGAAAGACAATCACTGCTCCCCACCAGAAAGCAAAGAGGCTGGCCAGGCACAATCTCCCTTGGGCAAATCCAGTCACCTTCTCTTTCCGACACCCAGAAAGGCGATCCAAGTGGACATGCTCTGGAGCACAGCCTTTCATTCCCCTGCTCATCCGTTGGGCACTTTTGAAAGGTGCAGGCAATGTTTGGGTATTGCCAGTCATCAGAGAGTCCCCCCCAGTCTCCATGACCTTTCAGGGATGGAGAGTGGCCTCCCTGTGGCATCAGCCTGCTCTCTCAGCTTCCTTGGATGCTGCCTTCCTGTCCCATACACCGGTAAGGATTGCCTTTGCTCAAGGGACACCTAACTTGATCCCCAGCCACTGCCGCCAGAGTCCTGCCTCGAGGCACAAAGGCCTGCGAGACCTTGCTGGTGACGACTGAGGACATGGAGTATCGCAGATCTCTCTGCACCTGCTCTTTCTAAATTCAGCAGTGGCCACGCAGTATCTTGGTTTCTCTTTTAACCGTTGCTGAAGTAGCAAACACTCGTTATGGTGCCCTTGAATTGCCTCACAGGTTTTACAGACTGATTTTTTATTTGGACTCTCGCTGTGCTTGGCGGATGCTGTCCTTGAAGACCAGCTGTACTAACCTCTGCCTCCACACCTTGGCAATGGATTCCATCAGGGTCACAGCTCTGTCTCTGACATTAACGGCTCCAGCTCATCCTGTCTGTGCCCCTGGCTGAGGGCACTGCTGCACAGCTGGCCTGAAGCAGCCCAGCTGTGGCACCAGGCAAGCTCTGACTTGCCATAAGGAAAGCTGGCACCAAGTGTCCAAGAGCCCGTGCGGGCAAAGGCTTTGCTTCAGAGCAGAGACATGGCATGGACAAAAGAGAGCTGAATGTCTTTCTAGCCCTAGCACTACAAACCCAGAATGATAGGCCTACATTCACTCAGCTGAAGACACCTCCTCCAGCTTGCAATAATAGATCCTACCCTGTCACCTTCCTGATGTCCTGCCTAAATATGGGACCAAACAAGTGATTCTCATGCCCAGCTCCTTTTCTGATAGGAGTAGTGGCACTGCTGGAAGTAAGTCTCTCTCCCCAGCTGAGGGAGGGAACATCAGGGATTCCTTCAGCCTGTTTCACAGCAGGTTCCCCCTGAGCCCCAGGGACACCTGGAGGGAGCCCAGAGGGGGCAGAGAAAGTGGAGGAATGGAGGTTTCCAGAGGGCAACATTGACGCCTCCTGCAGATGCGCACACCCTGGTAGAGCAATTCCTGCTGCAGCAATCAGTCTGTCCAGGGTTCAGAGAGGGACAGTCAGTGATTCCTTCAGTCTGCCTGAAATTCTGTTCCCCAGGAGAGACCCTGCTGCCTTTCAGGAGCTGTCAGCCCTGGAGGCCCAGGGACACCTCAAGGGATTTGAGGGCGGTGGGGTGGGGGTAGGAGGCAGAGAAAGTGCTGCCTTGGGGAGGCAGAGAAAGTGCTGCCTTGGGCTGGTCCTGTGCTGCTGAGCTGTGCTGGGCTCCTGGGACAGAGGGAGCTCATGGCAAGCGGGCAGCGCTGCAGAGAGACAGCTCTGCCCAGGAGCAGCTCCTGTGCAAAGCGCAGCAGGGCTGAGGGCACTGCCTGCAGGCACTGAGGGGAGAGCCGCGAGGCAGAGAAAAGTTAAAGGCAGTGTGGGGTGGGAGGATGCTGAGAGTTAATGGGGGAAGAAATCTTCACAGCCCTTGACACGGTAAGTCTCTGGCGGCAGGGCAAAGAAGCTGCAGTTCCTGGAGGGATCTCCAAAAGCTGGCACATCCCACAGCCTATGGAATCTTTCAGGAAGGCTCTCACAGCTTCTCTGCTGTGGAGGAGGAGGACATGCTCTAAAGCAGACTATCCCTGCTGCACCATCAGAGGGAGAGGGCATGGTGGCTGCATTCTCCCAGGGATGGCCGAAGGGGTGTGAAGCCGGGTGTGCAGCCAGGGGTGCCCAGGGTTGTCCTTCCGAGCAGGGTGCCTGCACCCCAGAGGGCTGTGTGCTGGGGCAGGGACTCTGCCACCTGCCAGGGTCAGCACTCAGCCTGCCTGGGGAGCTCCCCACAGCGCTGTGGGGAGAAGCTGTGGGTGGAAGGAGCTACCCCTGTCAGGGCAGGGTCCTTCTGCTGTTGAGAGGGTGCTGCACGGGTCAGGGCTGCTCACAGCTCCAGTTTACCCCCACACATTTCCAAGGGAACTTTCCAAGATGGAGTTCCCTGAAAGGGAAGGTGTCTCTCTTTTGAGGTTACTCATCTTGGTTGGCTGCGTTGGCAGTGGGACATTTCCAAGGGGACTTTTCAAGTGGAAGGTCAAAGGAGGGATTACTGTATGGCTAAGGAGCTTTCCTGAGGCTGTGTTTTCAGTTTCCAGCTCTGGGGGCTACAGACAGCACCAGCATCACCTCTCCAGTCTCAGCGGGGTTTCTGTGACCTGCTTTGTAGCCCCTGCACACACGGAGAGGCTGCAGGGCAGAGCTGGGTGCACAGGGGCTGACATGGGGTCTCTGAGCACTGGCAGAGAAGAGATGTGGGGCGAGAGAAACAGCTCCTGGCAGGCACAGCTCCAGGCAGCAGAGATGGACAGGAAAGGAAGGAACTGCTAATGGAAACCCTGTTGCAGGGGAGATAGGGGCACCTCCCGGCCACCCCTGCACTGCAGATGCCTTCACTGAGACGCCTCCTTCACCTCTCCTCTCCCACCAGCACAACCCTCAGCCCTCACGGCCATGGGGTCGAGGGTGGGAGTCACCTCTCTGTCCAGCAGAGCAGCAGCAGAGGTGAAGGGCATCCCTCCTGCCGCGTGCCCGTTTCCCACTGAGCAGCAGTCGGGCTGAGGGCAACTGTCCTGCATTATCGCTGTCTGGGAGGTGGCGTGCACAGCTGGGTCAGGGGAAGGCTTTCCTGAGCGCCCGGCTGCCTCTCCCCTTGCCTCTCTCAGCCAGACCCTCACTGTATTTTGCCTTCTTGCTCCACTTGCCTGGTCTAAAGTTCTCTTTTTAGTGCTGTCAGACTCCCTGGGGATGGGAGTTTCAGCTGCAGAGTCCCACACTGGTCTTGTTTATCCATTCATGCAGGTGTGTCCATGGGAACAAGTGTCCTCTAACCTGTGGGCCGTGGGCAATGCAGTGTGTGGGGCTGGGGAATGAGTCAGTTTTCTCTTACTGAGATGCTGACATTAGGATAATTGGCTCCCTCCTTGGGGTGTCCTTCCAAGCTGTGAGCTGCCCTCCAGGATGCAAACCTCTTCCACAGCCCCTTTGTGTTTTCTGAAAGCCCCACAGAGAAATGCAGATGTACTCTGCCTGAGGGAATGCTGTTGGGCTGGTGAAATGAGGCATGTGTGTCCTTGGCTAGAAGAGGGGTGCTGAGACCTTGAGAAAGGGTGAGACATTTCGTGGTCTGTAGTGGATCCTTTTGCTGTCAGCAGTGCCTGGTGACTTTTCAGGGTAATATAAGAGTTTGATCGCCCTCCGTGTCATGAAGGTGCGAGTCCAGGGCAGCTGGGAAGAAGACAGAGAGACAGACCAGCTCCCCTCACTCTGCAGTAAGCCCCAGGCAAGCCTCTTGCCCCGCAGGTCTCGTTCTGTTCTCCCTGGGGGCAGCAGAAATGTGGAGGGTTTCTGAGATCAAAGAACACTGCCCAGGTGAGATGGGGGCAGCTTTAAAAGACCCCAAACCTCTCCAACTGTCTTCTGCCATCCTGGTTCCTTAGCAGTCGGAGTGCAGATGCTGACAAGCTCTTCTGCGTTAGGAGCGGTTTCATCTGACAAAGTTGACCACCAGGACTGGCCCCTGCCCCCACCATTCCCATGAACCCACTGCTGCAGAGCAGGGCTGACTCCTCGGCAGCCAGCGGGAAGAGGCCCTTCTTAGGGCACGCTCGGCCAGCACTAACCAGAGCTCCTGCAACGGAGCTGGAGGAAGGTCTGCTGGAAAAGGCAAAGTGGCTGTGCGTAGCAGGGGGAGGGTGTAGGAGAAATGGTTGTGACTTTGCTTAGAGAAGTCTCCCCTAATTTGTCGTTGACTCTTCCTCGAAGGTCAGGAACCCATGCACAGAGGCAACAAATGCTGAACGGCAGCTCCACAACTAAGTTCCTCCTCCTGGCATTCGCGGACACGCGGGAGCTGCAGCTCTTGCACTTCTGGCTCTTGCTGGGCATCTACCTGGCTGCCCTCCTGGGCAACGGCCTCATCATCACCGCCGTAGCCTGCGACCACCGCCTCCACACTCCCATGTACTTCTTCCTCCTCAACCTCTCCCTCCTCGACCTGGGCTCCATCTCCACCACTCTCCCCAAAGCCATGGCCAATTCCCTGTGGGACACCACGGCCATCTCCTACTTGGGATGTGCTGCCCAGGTCTTTTTCTTTCTCTTCTTGATTGCAGGGGAGTATTGTCTTCTCACCATCATGGCCTATGACCACTGCCTTGCCATCTGCAAACCCCTGCACTATGGGATCCTCCTGGGCAGCAGAGCTTGTGTCCACATGGCAGCAGCTGCCTGGGGCACTGGGTTTCTCCATACTGTGCTGCACACTGCCCATACTTTTTCCCTACCTCTCTGCCGAGGCAATGTCCTGCACCAGTTCTTCTGTGAAATCCCCCAGATCCTCAAGCTCTCCTGCTCACACTCCGACCTCAGGGAAATCGGGCTTTTGTGGTCTTGCCTGTTTAGATCTTTGGTTGTTTTGTTTTCATTGTGCTGTCCTATGTGCAGATCTTCAGGGCAGTGCTGAGGATCCCCTCTGAGTAGGGACGGCACAAAGCCTTTTCCACATGCCTCCCTCACCTGGCTGTGGTGTCCCTTGTTGTCAGCACCGGCATCTTTGCCCACCTGAAGCCCCCCTTCATCTCCTCCCCATCCCTGGATCTGGTGGTGACTGTTCTGTACTCAGTGGTGCCTCCAATAGTGAACCCCTTCATCTACAGCATGAGGAACCAGGAGCTCAAGGATGCCCTCGGAAACTGGCCGAATGGACGCTGTTTCACCGACAATAACCTGCCTCCCCTGCTCTGCACATTTCCCAGAGGCCAAGAGCCTGGTTTTTTTCCTTGTCATAATCCTACTTATAGATAATTTTTTCTGGGCTTCTACTACTTGTCTTGCGGTTTGATCCAGTTGTTTCTGACTCTTGTACAGCACTGGATCAGATGTGGCCTGTGCCATAGCAGCTCTTCAATAAAAGGGCATCTCCCACGTGCAGTGCCTGAAGGCTGAGCTCTTCCTCCAAAGGTGCTGCCAATAAAACATCCATGGAACTGGTCTTTTAAAGAGTTTTGTCTCCTTGTGTTCTCCCTGTGATTGGGATTAAGCTCACGGTACCATTGGGTTCCACTGAACTGAACTTTGTGGTTTTAAAGGCTCTCTTCGTGGTGTCCAGTGGCAGTGAAGATGGGGCATGGGCTCCCAATTACCTTCTCAGGCTGCTTCACGTATGACAGAACTGATGGCACATACAGAAATGAATTTGGAGGGATCGGGAGAGGAATGGGACTTGCCATGTGCCTTGGGCTGGGAGGGAATAAAGACTCAGAAGGTGAAACACCATCAAAGGTGATGTCCCCCAAAAGTAAAGCACTGAATCAAGGTACGCACATAGAAGAACTCTGAAGTGCCATAGGAGTGAGTGGGGATGCAGCAGGCAGAGGGAAGGGAGAGTGGAGAGATGCGGGAGCTGCCTGAGGAGGCCCAGGGCTCTGGTGGTGCCCTGGGGAGTGGGGCTGATGGGGGCAGAGAAGAGGTCAAATGCAGTGGGGGTTGAGGCTCACCAACAAAATGACAGCAGGAGAGCCTGGGAGTGAGTGGCCTCTCTTTGCTTGTGTCGTTCTTGCAAGCAGCAGCCTGGGGCTGACGGGCAGGCTGAGACCCTTCCCTGCCCCCCAGGAGCTGCTGTGCCCTTCAGAGGGGCTGGGGCTGTGGGGGGAGCACCCAGAGCTCTGCAGCACCCTGGGGTGGGCAGTGTGGTGGGGCCAGGGCAGACTGGGCTGCTGGGCTTGGCTGGGCTGGGCAGAATGCAGGGGAGCTGGGGAGAGCTGGGGAGGGGCTGGGCTGGGCCGGAAAGTGTCTGGGAGAGGAAAACACCTGTGTAGAACTCAGCTGTGTGAGCGTGCAAAGTGAGGGCAGGGTGCTCACAGTGCAGAGCCAGGCGTCATGGTCAAGGAAGCAGGGCACCAAAGGTGCAGAAGAGAGGGGGCCAGCCTCTGCCATGTTCCTGGACACCCCAGGGAAGCTGTCCCAGGGCAATTTTCCCTGACCACCCCACACACCGGCCATTTCCATCTCTGGCCAGACACCCCAAGCCCTGAGGAGGGACCTTTGCTGCATGGACACCCCTGTTCTCCTCTGGGGCTCTGTCATACCCAGCTCCACTGCCATTAGTAATGAAAAGAAAACCGGTTTCCTACGGACACTCGTTACAAACCACGTCCCAGAGCTCTTGCCGCTGCTGGTCTCTCAGCCAAGCCTGTTCTCAGACACCTCCAGCTAGATCAGGTGCTCATGGCCGTGTTTTGATATGTACCGAAACTCTCCGTTGTTTGAGATCCCACCGACCGGCCTGGGTCCTTGCTCCGGTGTTGGGCTCTGAGGGATTTCTCAAAAACTCAGCTCTCTCAGCCTCCCCTTGGCCATAATGTGCTCCAGGCCCCAACCATCCTTCTGGCCTCTGCAGGACTCGCGCCACTCTGTCAGGGCCTTCCTTGTGCTGGGGAGTCCCATATTGCATGCAGCAGTCCTGATGCGCTCCTGTGCTGGCTTAACTTTGACCAGCAGCCACACAGCCACCCAGCTGCTCCCTCACTCTCCCTCCTCAAAACGACAGGACAAAGGGAGGAAGAAAATAGAGAAAAGCTTATGGGTCAAGGTAAAGAAAAGGAGACCACTTAGCCCTTACTGTCATTGTCATCACTTACCAATTACTGGGCAAAGAAGAGTTGACTTGGGGAAGATCAATTTAATTTATTGCCAATTAAAAAAAAGCTGTGGATTGTGAGAAACTCTAACAAAAATATTACAGACCATTCCCCCACGCCACTCCTTTTTCCCAAGCTCAAATTACTCCTTCATTTCCAACACTTCTACTCACCTAACCCCAAGACAAGCAGGGGGAGGGATGGGGAATGGGGGTTACAGTCAGCACAGAACATCTCTGCCGCTCCTTCCTCACACTTTTCCCCTCCTCCAGCTTGCGTTTTCTCCACGGGATCCCACTATATTTGTGGCCAAGGCTATGTGGTGTTCATGTCTTTCTGTCTTACTTTTCTCCTTTATACTCACAGAGTGACGGAAATGTTGAGATTGGAAGGGACCTCTGGAGATCATCTAGTTGAAGGCCTCAGCTGAGGCAGGGTCAGCAACAGCAGCTTGCTCAGCACCTTGTCTAGCTGAGTTTCGACTGTCTCCATGGAGGGACACTGCACAGCCTCTCTGGGCAACGTGTTCCAGTGATTGACAACCCTCACAGTCAAACAGTGTTTTCTTGGGCTCAGATGGAATTTTATAGACATGAACAAGATCTCTCCAAGCCTTTTCTTCTCCACACTGAACAGTGCACATCTCTCAGCCTTTCCTCTTAGGAAA